>NW_017275576.1:707030-834366 GCF_001594065.2 Cyphomyrmex costatus | reverse complement strand
TTAAAAAAAATTTTTTTTTTTTTTTTTTTTTTTTCAGATCTACGTATCTCGTGAAACTTTTAGATATTTCAACAAACCTGTTCTATCCGTGCAATTATTATGTTTACTAAAATTTTGATTTAACAAAAAATTAACTAATTTTTCTCTCGATTTTTTCCTGTTTTTCTCTACGCCAATAATAGCATAGATCACGAGAGCAGTAAAATCGCGGAAGGGATCACAGTATGTGTCACCCACTCACTTTCTCTGCCTTCGGCACCTATTTGCGCATGTCCCGCATTTCCCTGTTACCGTTGAGAAAACATTGTTGTTCCTTGCGTGAAGATAAATTTTATAAGAAATTTGGCAAAATGTGTGTCGGAGCGTGTCGGACACGCTTTGGTATCACCTCTCAGAATATTTTTATCTCGCTCAATCCAGTAGAATTTATTAGCACACGCAAGTATTTGTTAGCAAGAAGCTATATAGCGTCCCGAGATGTTTATTATAGCACTATATTTCCGTCGCATTTGTCAGGTCGGAAATAGAACGGTGGAATCTATTTGTCGCTACGTTTAAGAAACATACACCTGTGCTGTGTGACAACAGTTTCCAAAATTGTAAAACTTTTTGTCGCTTTGAAAAACAACACGACATCATAAAAATTGCACAGTTATTCTTTATTCTTTATAATGCTTCTTTAATCGATCTATCAGAAAAACGAACATTTTCAACATAAACTTTCACGTGGCTCGTTTGCCTGATACAATTTAGCCGCTGAAAACTCGGCAGACGTGCTTCACTGGTAATTACGATGAGTTGCACCGCACTTAAAGCTGTTTCGTCAGACATTCTAAACGGGGCTCGCAAATAGCAGGCGGTATACTAATGCTTCCGCGGCAAATTGTATGGAAAAAAGACGTGCGGCTGAAGGTAGAAAAACTTATTGCAGCCTGCAACAACTCTATTAAATTTAACCCAATGTAAATCGCCCACTGTTTCTACTTAATTATATCGTTAATTTATATACAATAGTTATAGTTAACACTATACAGTGTCAAACTGACACGAATAAAAAATTTAACTATCGTAAAAATTTTTAGTATAAAATAACGATATGTTTAGTGGTGCCTTAAATTACGTTAAATTTGACGCTATAGATTTAACAGTGAACGACGTTAACAGTATAAATTCATCGAGCCTGGTTTGCAAAGTCACTGATTTTTTCGATTCTTATTTCGTTCCAAATCTAATGAAAATATTATTTATACTAGAAGAAATAAATAAATACTATCGTATTGGTATATTATGGGGAGGTTTGTGTCCGTTAAAGCTGATGGTGCTGATTGTCATATCAGCTTCTTCTTCTTTTAAAGATTTTTGTAAAGAAAAAGAAGTCAGTATGCCGATCGGTACCAATTGGCTTTTTTTTCTCTCTCTCTCTCTCTCTCTCTCTCTCTCTCTCTGTCGCAGTGCAGATAATCTTTTAAATTTACAAAAGAAGATAAGTCATGCATCTTAGCACACATGTAGCATACTTTCTGTTTAAAATACAAGACATATGAATTTCTTGCTTGCATTATCATTTCTCTTGTGGAATGCTAGATTTGGTTGAGCAGTGTTCGATAAGGTGTATCGCTTAATGGTAGCTTATCAATTACGTACGTTGATAGACACGCATCCTCGGATGATCACAATGCGCGTTATTATGCTCGCGGCTGCTATCGTATCATTTTCTGCCTTTTTTTCCTTACAACGTATTGCAAAAGACAAACGTGTGCTCCACTTTTCTATACGCGGAAAAAGCGATCAGCGAATCTCACGCGATATTTGAAATATCTGCAGTAAATCATTACGAACATTATAATTTCTTTTTACGTTGACAGTACGGACGAAGATGTTACATTTTTCTCACTTGACTCTAAAAAATCTAGACGGAATATATATAAATAATTAGTTGTGCAAATATATGTACATGTGCATATAAAAATACACAGATCTGTATATAAAGTACTAAATGTAAAATTATGAATATTACGATTAAATAATTTTCTTGTAAATATATCGTTGCAATATGCAGATTTACTTGAGTGGTTCTCGAAATGAGACGCAACTTTCAGCACACGAAAAGATAATCCTGCGGTGAGATATCACAACATCCGTGCCAGATATGTGTCAGCAGAATGACGGAAACGTGCTGCGACTTATCGAGAGAAGCCACGCCGTTTACATTCGCTCATAAAATATTCTCTCTCTTTCTCTCATTTCTTTCTCAATAAAGACTCATAATAGAAGGAGTTAAGAAGCTAATATCGTCCCGAGTGAGAGAATCCGAGTTAATTCTTTTCGCGATTCACATTCTTCTGGCTGCAACATTCGAGATGCATCGCAACACATCGTTTATTCTCATTAAGCCCTTCTATCAACTGGGGTCACGCGGGCGTCTTCGTCGTTTATTTTCACGCCGATGATTCACGGCGAGTTTGTTACTAGCGAAACACCGCGTTTCTTTTATGTAGCGAGACATCGCACGAGACAGGCCATATCCCGTACACTCGAATGCATCGATTCATGCCAGATCAGCATTGTATAGTAAAACAAAGAGAACATTGCCACGAAACTTTCCTTATCTTCTTGGCCGACTCTTAATGAAAAGTCGGAATTCTCATCCCAATAGATTCGAGTTCCAAGTCGAAAGTAACACAATCTCTACTTGACATTTGTACAATTTTTCCGTTAATTACTAATTCGGCGTGGTCGATTTTCTCTGAAAAGAAAGGTCGAAGAATTCTCTGTACGATAACAAGAAGTGGACAAGAATTTAATACAATAAAATGACACATAAGTGACACATTCGCATTCGCAGAAAATTACATCGAAAATATTGCATGCTACTTGAATAAAATCTTTGTTCGCTATCTTTTTCCTTGTTTTTACTTTTTATATTATAATAAGAATTTAACAAATTTCTAAAACTATTTAATTTGACAAATTAATTTACAAAACAACTTATTAGAATTATAGTCTCAAAGATTCATTAAATTTTTACAAAATTACACATCGTAAGATCTTATTACGTTTATCGAACATGTTATATACCTTACCGCACTTCATCAACAAAGCAATAGTGTGCAGTTTAATTAGCATCACAGTGCAATATCTCTCTCGCGTCTCTTATGTCTATTCGAAGGCCATTGTATGCAATAGAATGCAATGAGTATTGTCTACAATGAGGAAACATTTTTAGCGTATTGATAGCGCGAGCAGAGCGCAATGAAAACATTTGCAAAAAAACAATTCGCAAAATTAAAAATGCGAATACGAGAGACAGTATAAGTACGAATAAGGCGGAACGAACAAAAGTTTTGTTCGAAGAATATAAAATGTTTTTGATGTAATATTTTGCGAATACCAAGGTATCAGTTACGTGTCATTTTGCATGCGTCTTAGATTTCTATTCGCTTTTTGTTCTTTGCATCTTGTTATTAAATGACGAGGATATTTTGAATTTCTCGATCTTCCTTTCCCGAGAAAATCGACCGCACCAAATTAGCCGAGGAATCTGCGGTCGAAGGAACACGCGGGTTGCGTGACATCGCTCGGGTACGGCTGAGTGTATGCTGGTTCTTGATGCATACGCTCCGTATTTTGGTTGTCGATTGTGGGAACGGACGGTGGCAACGTTCACGCCTAAGTGCATCTATAATTGTGAAATTAACGCAGGCGTTTCACGCGTTAATTATCCGCGATCGCACGGATGTACGTTTCCTCCAACCGGATCGGGTTGGAAATTCGACGCTCGCTCTAGGTCGACGGCCCTTCCCGCGTCAGGTCCCGGGGACAAAAGGATCTCTGTGTTCGGGAATTCTTGCCCACCCTACCTCCCGTCCTTCGCTGCACCGCGTCGAACGCCAATGCCACGAGCTCTTTGACGTCTTCCCTGACGGGTTCCTCGGCGACTCACCGAGAAGAAAATGAAAGTGCATCCGCGCAAACACGCGCGTCCCTAGAAACGCGAAAGCGAGATTATTCGTCTTTCTTCTAATTACTGGGGAGTTTGTCGATTTGTCTCGAGCACGACGCCCGTCTGTTAATCTCGACGCGACTTTTGTCCTCGTCGAATGTGATTGAAAGTCAGCGAGAGTCGTCCTGCTCGTTTCTCGTGGAGAACGTGCCTGTTTGCAAACAGCCGTATTATTTGCGCTTATTCCTTAGAGAATCATTAACTGTTTGCATGAATACGGCTAAATTCGTGACTGTGAGTCGAGACGAAAAATAATAACAGAGAAGAAATTTGCGATCGATCGATCCATCGATCTCTTCAAAAAGAATAATAGGTCGATCCTAACAATAAACAAAATCATAAAACTCGTAATTTCTTCTCATAACACTTGTAAAAATTTATGATTGAAATTAACTTTATAAATAGCTCTTTGCTAGCCGTAAGATTTACAAGAAATCGTCTTAAGATAGACATAGAATTTATAACTCTAATCATAAAAGTTTCTACAAGTTTTACGAGAATAAATGATGAATCTTTATGATCACAGAAAAAATAGATTTTGGCTGGTTTTGCAAAGCTATAGCTTGCTGAGCAAGTTCAACATCTATATCTATCTAAAAATATTGAACGGTTCAACAAAGAAATTATATCTGCAAGCAATTAGCAATGTGTTAATTCAGCTAATTCTTCGTTACAATGAAAATTGCTAATGTAACAAATTTTCTTCATTACAGCAGCAAAAGTATGTACGTGCACTTCACCTTCAGCAGTATATTTTGTTAATAATTTTAATTTACATATTGGATTGATTTTTTCATAGAAAGTTATTTTTGTTGTATTAACAAATTTGTTGTACTCTATTTCGACAAATATGATTATTCAATTGCTAATTTTATTTGGCTCTACTTTTCCTACTTCAACATATAAAATACATTTGCTGAATCAGTGAAGTTTCAAGTTTGATCAAATCTTTTTCCGCATTTTGCTTAGAATTGACCCATATATATTTTCCCAAGCAGTCTCCCTTCCGCTGTTCGAACGAGAAGTCAGCGAACATCTGACTCTATCCGCGTTCGAAATTTAAGACGCAATCAAAACGTATCTCTTCCGGACGTGGCGCGCGACGTTACGCGTTGATCAGAACCCGGAAAGGATTAACCGTATATTCAGAAAGCGGCGAGAGCCGGCTTGCAGCGGAATGCAGTTCGCAGGATTCCAGCTGGCTGGCTTGGAAATAGCGACGCAGCGCGTCAAGGATTCCGTACGTACGTGGACCGCACTGTTTCCGATCGGTCACGTTCGGCGACGGCATGCCGGCGCGGGATCCTCGTAGGTATAGGTAAGCGAGACACGGGGACTCGCAAAAGAGAGAAGCGCACAAGGCGAACCCGCGAGTGCATATACATATATACGATAGGACAGGACCGGACGACCGATCGCTGTTGGCTTCACCGAGAACGGAGCGCACGTTTTCAGCACGCGCAGTAACCGTAAGCGAATTTCACCGCGAGGTAAAGGGTCGCCGGCAAGGTCGGCACACAATATATATATATAAGATGTGTATAAAATAAATATATAGAATACATATGAAATAACCCGTGTAAATATAATACTACTACACAGCGAGCGTCTAGAGATTTCTTCGATTTAATCCTTGAACACGTAAGAGGATTTTCTGAGACTTCGCGATACACTTAAGTTCTTTAAATATGTTCTTCGAATATAGAAACGTTTGATCGAATCTTTGTTCTATCTTTTGGATAGCTTTTATAGAGAAACTTTAATAAAAAGTTATCGATTATTTAAAATTACCGAAATAATCTTTCAGTTACCAAAGATTTTGTAAGATTCATTAGGAAGTAATGCAGCTAAGAATTAAAGCAGCATCTTATCAACAAGATGCAAAGTAGATGCGTGGCCGGTTCTTACACGCAAACGAGTTCGTTAAACAAAACGAAAAAGAAAGTGAGAACGCGGTGAATGAATTTTCTGTACACGTGAAATTTTTCGCGCACCGATTCTGCCTTTTAGAGATGTCTGGACGGCGGCGATCGACGCGAAAGATCCGGGCTTATTCGTGCCGAATCTCGTTGGAGAAAAGACGACAGTCTCGGGTGCAAGACGACAGAGCAGGTCGTTATTTGCGGCTGCCGGACGACCGTATGTAAATCACGTCCGCCGAGAAGAGACTTCGGGGGCGATCCCTGATCGCATCGCGACACGAGAGAAGCCGTACGTGAGTAACTAGGACGGCGATAAAGGTGACTCGCTTTCGACGAGGTCGCGCTCATATAACTCGCGGCTTCGTGCGAGTTTCCGATCGATCGACTGTCGGACGAAACGGAACGACATTAATTCCGAACGAACTCCTTCGTTACCGAATCTTCAGCAAGAAGGTGTGCACTCGTGGAAGGTGTTCTCTAAGTTCTTTGGAGTAAATCTCACTCCGTAAAATTTGGCGAGCGCATCTTCCCTCAGCGCGACTCCTCGGAAGTGCGATGTTTACTCAAAAATTTTAACTTAATCGTAACATACTTACATGAAAAAAAAAATGCAAAATACAGAGATATAAAAATATGAAAACAAGAGCGGATTCTGAATCGAGAAAACTATATGCTTTAGAGCCGCAATTCACGTGCGACAACCTCGATAATCGATGTTCCGCCCGGTGGATTCCGGGATTTAAATGACTCGAGGTGTGTCGGCAGGCGATATCTAATTTCTCAAGAAAGACAAGTTACACAGTGACTCGTGAAGACATATTTTATTCAGCGAAACGAGATAATTAACGGATCTATGGGACTGGAACGGAGGACGATGATGCTGTACAGCTCGACTGGTCGAACCGGAGTAATGCGCGAATATGATATGCATAGGCATGGAAAATGGTGTGAAAGGCATGGATAAAATGTAAGAGACATTCACCGAGGAAAAATTGGCGACTGCCACGCCATTCGTTACAAAAATCGATCAGTAGGTACTTCCGGCGATGTGTATGTATAATATATCGAGGCATTCCATTATTTGTAGCCCACTGCGATTAATTCCCTATTGATGTCCGTTATTTCCAGCCTGCGACTGATACCTTGATTGCAACGCATATAGAATGTATTTACAATACTCCGTGTACTATTTTAGTACACAGTTAGAAACTGAGATAATGATAGATATATCTTTTGTATTAAAAACTTTTAAAAGTATTTCTTTATGATACTCGCTCATTGCGTTTTAAAAATAAACGTTTGCATTTTTTTTGCGCAAAATTATTTAATCGATCTAAAGACTTTGTAGAAGTTTCTTGTTAACTTCAGAACGCTCTATCGATACGTCAATTTTACGTAGAAGTAAACAAAGTCGTCGAACGCTAATAGCTATGTCTTCAGTGGACATTAGGATGTCCACGATCCGTCATGTTAAAAGCTAGGACAATTGGAGATAAGATCTTATTTAAGGTCTTTTAAAAATTCTGTTTTTTCTTTATGTATAAATTTAGATTTTGGATCCCCTGGTGTATTATAACAGAGAACGTGAATAATAATTTCAATTCTTAAGTAGCAACTTTTTTTTTATTTCACTATACATTTTATTTCACTGTTATATAGATAGACACACAATTGAATTACATACTCCATATTATTTCAAGATTAAATTTAATATTATTTATAATAGAGAGAGAGAGAAAGAGGGAGGGAGAGAGACACAAAGTATTCTAATTTTTTCTTTTCTTTTAAGTTAATAAATAAGTTTATGTTTATACATAAATTTAGATTGTAAATATTTTGTTATTAAAAATCTGAAAAATGTCCGAAAAATTTGTGTTACGTTAATTAAGAAATTAAGACCTATTTTTGGTACGAAAATTTACATATTAAAGCAACAATGCATCAATTAATAATATATAAAAGAAGTTAATCTTGTAGTGCATTTTATATGTACAAAGAAACGTAGCTCAAAAGACAGTTTTATCTTTCGGCCAGGTATAAGAAACATATAATAGAATTCCTGAATTGTGTTTCTCCTCGAAATATATTTTCGTGTACAAGTATTCTCACTGTTATAGCGCCATAAACAACCATGTCGGGAAAGGAGAAAGAACATTTCCTCCAGAGAGTTTCTACCCGTAATATCCCGCGCATGCGACTAGTTTTTCATTTGCGCCACTATATTTACAAACAAGTGCCATATTAATCAGTCGACGCGAAATCCACTTCGATAGAATATATATTGTATATACGAGTTCACACTTTGTCCCACTAGTTTCTGTCACGCGTTAATCGTAATTCTTTCGTCGTTCAGGCAAATTTCTCGCAGAAATTCACTCACGAACAATTAGCCAGATTTTGCCTTCTTATTTAATTTGACAAATTTTAACTATCGTTAACGATAAAATCGAACGTCAATAATATCGTACCAATCTTCACTTTATCAAAGTAAATAATCTTAATGAAATTCGATATTAACACTTAATATAGTCAATTTGAACATTCATCTTCTGTGCATTTTTTTCTTTAAAATTCTAGGAATGCCTGGCTAAATAATGGTTCTCTTCTTTCCTTTTCTTTAACACAACTTTATAAATACTTTTTAAAGATGTTCAAATACATGTAAGAATCACACGTAATAATTTTATATTCGTAAAAGTGAAGAAAATTAACTCAGAACGACCTTTTGAATGCAGTAAAGAATCAGAAAATTATCATATATATTATGTATAAAAGAAAATTTATATAATATATATAATTCTCCTCATTTCATGCTCTCGTTTTAATATAATAATAACTATCATATTTTTATTTTATAGAGCATCTATAAATATTAAAATGTTATAATAATCGATATCGAATACCAATACAATAGACGTGTTTTAAAGAGAATGCAACACTACAAATAGAGCGTAGTGCATTATTACATAATTTAAAGTTGAAATTAAAAGAACTTCTGTTCTTGTTTTTAAATAACTCTGACAGAACTTGTTCAAGGTTAAAGAGTATCTTCGAACCTCTTCTAGTCGGTTAGCAACGTATCAGCTGCTCGATTCTCCCTTCATACAAACACTTAACCCTTTAACTCTTATATGGATGCGCGGATACATTACGAGCGCTGGTCTGTTAAGGCAACGCAGTTTTTTCGTTCACAGACTATATTTGTCCAAGTATTCGACATTTAAAGGGTAACGTAATTTTTATGGGAGAGATGAATCAAATTCACGCTTGAGCGCTAAGTTAAATGAAGGTCGGTCGGATCGTGTATGGGCGTGACGAATTTCCTCTCGAGAAGACCCTACGCGAACACATTACTCCGAAAATTTGACACCCTCGTCCTTGGATATATTGTTCGCCGGTTGGGTCAATATAGTACTCGTCGGACGCCACCGCGTCTCGCCCTCCCCCTCCCCCCCCCCCCACTTAGCAACACCTTGAAAGATATTCGAAGGAGAGTCTCGCGAATTCGTATTAATCGCGAGGGAAAGAAAGATCCCGAGGGGAAGACAAGGAAAGATCCGGCATGCGAGCGGTCGCTGGAAGGGCGAGGGCTCGTTGTTGTCGACAGCGGCGGCGGCGGCGGCGGCGGCGGCAGAGGCGGCGGTGGCGGCGGCGATGGCGGGGCACGAGGAAATCGATGCCGACGTCTGGGGCTACGAGAGGAGGTTTCCGCACGAGGGCTCGGCACAGAGACCTCCTCTCCTCGCGAGTCGCAGCAAGAAACGGAGCGGATAATCAAAGAACCTTGCGCGGCGACCTCGCCTTTTTTTTCCCCCATTTTTTAAAGGGGTCAGATAGACCTGTATACATGCAGGTGTACTTACACACTCGGCCTTCGGAGTAGCTCACAACAATCGCCGCCTCGTCGTCGTCGTCGTCGTCGTGGCGATCCTTCCTTGCGTATCGCCGCCGATCGAGTGCCGACTGAGTGGAGGTGCAGGCGCGTGCTACGGGGTGTGATAACGAGCAACGTTATCCGGATGACACCGGCGACTCTCTTTCCTCTCTGCGCGTATCCTATTCCCTACGGCACTCCGCGCGACACTACTCCGTGACAGACCGGGAGATTACTACCTCGTCTGAGTGGGTGTAGGAGAAGGGGGTTGCATCCGCGAAGAACGTACGAAGAAGGGAAGGTAAACCAGCCGAGCCACCACCTCGCTCTCTCGCTCCGTTCGCGCGGGTGTCTCGAGCCTGACTGACACTCGGCTCCTAGCTTGGGACCATGGTACCGGTCGACCGACCCCTTCGCTCTCACTCTTTCTTTCTCTTCCTCTTTCTCGCGCCTCTTTCCATCCTGGTCTAGCTACCGCCGTGCCATCGCCGCGTCCTTCTCGCATCGCGGTGTTATCCATGTCTGGCTGCCTGCTCCTCGTCGCTCCACCAACACTCGTGTCGCATGTATCGGGTGATTTTCCTTCGTCGACAACCACCCGTGCCCTTCGCCACGGATACTTTCTCAGCAGGAAGACGGAAATCCGAGTGACACCCCATATGTGGCGAATCGCATGCGAGCGATCTCTCGTTATTGTGGACTCAAAGTGTTCCGAAAGACTGGTATCCTGATGCACCCCGCCCGATCCTGAGGCGATGGGATTTAAAATCAGCGCAGACGGATTTTATTTTCTTTGGAAAGAGTAGGATCTATTTACAAAATCTTACAGTGCACTTTTCCTTGAATAAAATTTGTTATAATTGATTATTTCATTTTATTCTTTGTCTTAAAATATGTACACAATTGTAGCGCGCCATTGCAGCAGTTTTCCTGTAAAGGTTAATTAACGAATAAAAATAAAAGCATGGGAAGACTTGGTATTCTAAAGCTACGGTTGTTCACGAGATCGATTATACGCACACGCGACGAAAGTCGCGCCTAACTGATAAACAGACGTTTTTTATATGTTTTATTGATTTTGTAAAATATATACATTTCTGTAATAACTATTTTACGATATGCGCAATCGTATAATAATAAAATTTGGGGAACATTTTGAGGGAATTGAATTGACGCATTTTAATTACGAGTTTCAGAGAGATTGAAGAATTTAATTAAACGTACATATAGAGAGAGATGCAGTTAGATGCTTATTACAAATTCGCGCTTATATTAAAACAATCGATACACAATCAATAAATTATTTTCCGAAAATAATTAATGGGAGATCGATGTTTATATAAATTAACCATTCTCAACGTATTAATTATTGTTATATAAATTAATTAGCTAAATATATAAATAAATATTTCTTCAAAAGATATCAGTAGATTTAATTAATTCGATATTTTTTATATGATTCATATACAGAAACTGACTTGCGATTTATAATAAAAAGTACAGATTCAACTGGCAATATCATAGGCGAATTCTGAAAGATATCTAAAAACTAATACGTTAATTAACACGGAAATAGTCACTTACATGAAAAAAATGTAAATTATTGTAAAATATATGAATATTATATAACGTATGTTCTTTCTTTTTTAACAACTATTCTTGAACTTTTAAATATGCATTTCATTGAAAACTCACAATACAAAAGCATTATTTAAAATCTTTATTTTTAAAAATACCATCTTCACACAATAAGTTACTTAACATACTTATTTCGTTTAATATTTTTTTATTTTTTACTGTTTCTACTTACTCTTTTCAAATAATTATACAATAATTAAATCGATATCCATAATGTGTTTTGAAATATTAATAAAATACAAATCATAATGTAAAAAATTCGATATATACTATATATATAATGCTCTCAAATATAAATAAAAAACAGAAAAAATTGAAAAATTAATTATTATATACAAAATGTTGTTAATAATGTAAAATTGTTAATCAGTGATTTTAATTAAGGTGTAAAAATATCCCAGATAACCGTTTACGTAAAAAAAATCAAGTGACTACTCCGGATTAAGACGCCCTTTAGATGACTTTTAGACGTCAGTATTATCCTTGTGCCTGCTCGATATGCTAATTAGAATTAGAATTAGGCGCAAGAAGCGATCGAAGCGAGAGCTCGGGCGATGGTCCCACGGGATATTGAAACGTTATTTTAGAAGCCGACTTTCTCGTCGACCTTCTCGTGCGGGATGTCTTCAATCAGCACGCTGTCCGTCGGGACAAGTTTGACCCGATCGGATGGCTTGGGTCTCATCAAAATGAATGGCAGCTCAGCCGCCAACTCGCCGCCCAGAGCGCCCAGATAAAGCTTGACCTTGACGGCGTAGGATACAATGATGCCGAAAGTGTCGCGCACATCCGGCGAGGTAAGCAGAGTGCTGGACGCGAGGTCGCTCTCATCCCGCTTCATTATGCCGTCCAGGGCAATACCGCGACGATGCTTATTGTTCGCCAGGGAAGGCTTCAGATAGAGCACCTTTTGCAGAGTCGAACCGGGATTGATTGGGCAGCCGTCCTGTGTCTCAATCGCGTCTATCACTGTTCGAAATTGACCGTTCTGAAAGATCACCACGTCGATGCCTTGCTGCACCAGCGCCTTGATCTTCTTCACCATCTTATTGCTGTTGTTACGCACGCACACGTTGATGGTGATCGTTTCGCCGTAATTGTACAGCTGCTTATCCAGAGTAACCTCGAGCTCGAGCTCGCCTGGACTCAGCAGGAAGTCCTTGCGCACCACGGTGCACGGCTGATGACCCTGCTTCGTGGGTGCATACTGGATCTTGCGGATACCCATCAAGACGGTGCTACGCTTGTGGGTCACGTCGGTCTCCGTCTCGCCACAGTATACCTTTATGTAGTAACTTACGCCACATGGCTCGCCGGTCTCGTCGGGTCCAGGTTGAAGAGTCACGCTGGACGGCGCGCTCTGCGGGAATGTGAAGGTAAAGGGTATCGCGTTCGAACCCAGTTTCTTCAACAACCTGTTCCAGAAAGACATGTTCAGATTCTTACAATCTATCTACAGTTGACAAGTTAATCTCGCTTGTTGAAAGCGTTAAAAAGACAACTTCATCACTTATCAATATCTAGCAATCTTTAGAACAACGTAAAAAGAAAACAATAAAGAAATATAATAAATTAAAATCAATTTTGAAATATTGGATGTTTTTAAACATCATTAAATATTGATTAAAACCTTCAATTAATTTTTATTTAATTAATATTGCAGTAACATAATTATAACGTTATAGCAACGTACCCCAGATAGCCAAACCTACCAAAAGCACGCATTGCAAATTTATGCTACATATTATAATGGCAAAAATTGAACAGCAGTCGAACATGGTTTTTACCATTTCAGTATAGCGCTAACAGAAATACAGCAAAAATAAAGCAGACCTGCGTCATAATACACTAGCAAAAATTCTGTAAAAATTCATTAAACGTTACCGAAATAAAGCAAACAGAATACAATAAATCAATACTTGATATAAAACATGACGACATGTTAAATCAGCAAAATGTAGTTAAAAATCTGGTACACTTATTGTCATATTATGACAACAAAAAGGCGGCAAAAATACCGCACGACCTGACATAATTAAGTACTGACAGCAAAAACGCAGTAAAAATCGAGCACAGCCTGCCGTCACATTGTGATGTTTTTGCTGTCAGTACCTGATTATGTCAAGTCGTGCTGTATTTTTACCGCGTTTTCGCTGTCACGATGTGATAGCAAATAATGATTGATTTTTGTTGTGTTTCTATCGTTGTATTAAGTTGGCAGGATAAGCTATTAGAAACTAAGCTTATATAATGAGGAAGCAGCAGCTTTTGATATCTGATGTAATGTCATGATCAAGTTTGCTGGCATACTGCTAGCATTTTGCTATCTGGAGTGCTGTAGTACGGATTTACACTGCACTATATATTTCATGCCTATGAGTCTAAATATTATTAGATAATAAATATTTCTCACCTGTCTTGCAATTTGGTAGGATTAGACTCGGGCTTTTTAACTTGTGGGAAAATCTGCTCTGACGCCAGGAAAAGATCCTTTTGGAAATTGAGGCCCATCACCTCGTCCTGTTCGCGTCCGTAGCGAAAGCTGCACAATAGTTGGCACCATACTTTCCTGCTGCTATCGACATACTCCGGACTGACCAGGACTACACCATCAATTGATTCAGTACCCGACAGGTAGTCGATGAAGTCCCGTTTGCCCAAATAAACAGCGAGCTTGCCGTTGGGTGAACATTTTTTGTAGACCTTAAAATTCACCACCATGATAAAAATGTCTTTGTCTCTTCCGTTCAGAGATGAATAGATCACCGAGCAACAGTAGGGGACTTATATACTAGGTATATACGATGACGTATGATAGACTTTTAGGACTTCCTAAGGCGTTTAAGTGCGGATGAGATGTGCTCACACGACGGTTTTCTGCGTTTCTGAGACATTTGGGTGGATTATTTTATTGTGACCTTTGACAAAAAGAAAGATTTGATCGCAAAACGAATGTTATAAGGAGAGAGTGACAGAAACGTAAACGGAGTTTCTAGAAGACGAAAATTGAGAAATATAAAAAACGAAATGTAAAAAAAGAATAAACTCTTTTATGTTTTTCGTTATCTCAACAATTTTCGTTTTTAAAAAAAAAACGCTTTTGTCACTCTCTCTCCCCTTACATTCGACTTTACACTCTGATTTTTATTTTCGCTAGAGACGTTTTCGCTTATTCTTTTGCTGACAAATGAATTTAATTTTGAAACATTATCATGTTACAAAAGAGAAAGGGAAGATCGGAGACACAAAAAAAAAGTGATTTTATTAGCACGTATAAATGCATGTCTTGCATAATATTATTTAAGACTTCGATATCGTAACTTTGTGACTTTGACGGTTGATCTACGAGTTTCTTGGGCTTCGCTTCAACGTTGAAAGCTATCGATCTTAGGTATAGTTTACACATTGTTTTTCTCGAAACTTGTTTACCAAGAAATATATATTATATCTGCTTGATTGGAAGACACATTTTTCCTCTTGACTTTGTACTAAAAAATAAAGAAAATGTTATTGTTATTTACAAAAATTTTTTTCTTTCTATTAAAATAAATAATGTAGTACACACAGATATTTGAAGAAAATCTATAGGAAAACGAGAATTTTAATTTAATTTATTTATAAAAAAAATGAAATCTATACTAATCACACACATTGTAAAAATATAATATATCAGGAGACGCGCGGTAGTGTCTCCAACTATGTTTTATTCAGAACGCGTTTTTATTGATAAAAGCGCAATTTTATCTCTGAAATTCCGTAGTATGCGTAACGTAAACTATAGCATGTTAGAGCGCTAATATCGTTGTAAGCGCGTTCTGAATACGGGCCTATATGCGTATATAATAAAAAAATACGCATATAAACCAAAATTTCAATTTTATATTCATAAAAAATAATATGTTATATATGTCTGTTAAATTTAAAAAATATACATATATATAATTTAAATTTATTTTGATTAGAACTTATTAATAACTTTTTTTGCAATGTTTTTTTACACAACATAATACATGTGATTGATCGATTTTATTTTTTATGAATAAAATTGAAATTCTGTTTCTTAAATTTTCTATATATCATTCTATTTTTGTACATAAACATATAATTTAACACTATGTAGTCATCCGGATAACGCACTTCAATTTTTTGTTTAGTCTGTTAGACTGTTAGCAAATTAAATTGAAGACCGAAAATTTGTTATCCACCGGAAAATCTATGTGACTATATAGTTCAAATTGAACGTTTTGTACACATAGAGGCGCCACTAGACAGATTTCACAATTTTATAAAACAGATAAAACGTGGGCACTGGGCATGTCCACTGTGTCCACTCCACTACTCCAGTCCACTCGTGTCCCATCCATGTCTACTTGCAGTCTTCGCAAGGTTTTCAAGGCTTTTCTTTATCTGGTTTAAGCAGGCTTGTGAGTCAATGCCGACAGTGCCATGCTTTGCATAGCTTCACGCATCCATCTAGATATTTTCAGATACAGTAATATTTTACTATCATACAGTTGATTCAAAAGGATGTCGAAAAATACAGATACTAACATTGTTCCAGTAAGTTTATTACAAATGTGATCAACATTTTGATTTATTTTATTTGAAAAATAATATACTCTCTTCTGCAGAGAGGTTATATTAATATCATTATTATTACTATTGATATATGTATGTAAAGATGATCCTCTATGTTATATCATGTCTTCATATCTTTAATTCGATATTTAATTAATCAGATAAGTTGATAATATTTTTAGTAAATTTTATAAGGTACGGAATTAAGAACTAATTTTATATATTACAGATGAAGTCAATGGCTCTAGCTATACCGCCAGATTCTCCAAAGAAACCCGTGAAATCAACTGCAGTAGTGAAATATTCTGCAGTACAAACTCCAGTGACATATGCACAATTACAATGCAACACAGATTTGAACCTTCCACCCAGTAACTGGCTTAGTAGCTCGGCAGAAAGTTATGGTCTACAAAATGTTTGGTCTCAGAGTACCGGATTCTCTAGTTTTCGCATGGCACACATGTTTCCTGATTGCGTTGGTGAAGTGGATGTGGTGTCAGATGCTGAAAATATAAAGAAATTGCTTAAACTGCCTTACAATCATGATGTGATTTCAATGATGGTTCATCGTATTGAAAATACATTGTTGCTAGATGATTTTGACATACATAAATATCTACTGAGACAAGCGGAGAGCGATTGGGAATGGTTAAAAAAATTCTTCTACGAGCATATTTTTCAAAATCTTGGTGACAAAGAAAAACGTCTCTTTCATAAGGCATACAGTAGAAATAGTTTACAACAGAGGAATCTGGTATCAAAATTTCTATATCACTCTATAGTACTAGCGGATAAAGACAAAGGAAGCGAAAAACCTCAGTTACCTGTGAAAACATTAGAACCATGTTTACCTGAGCCTACACAAGAGGAGAAAGTACCTGATCCAAATTACAAACATAATTTTTCAAGAAACGTTGTATGGACGTTTGAAAACATACAGATGCTTGTGGGGACAGACATGCCGATATTTGGCGGTCAAACACATCCATGCATAAGTTTACGACTGAGAGATATGACAAAACCTATAAATGTCTTAACAGGAATAGACTATTGGTTGGACAATTTAATGTGTAATGTTCCAGAAGTAGTGATGTGTTATCATTTAAATGGTATCGTACAGAAATATGAACTGATAAAGACGGAAGACCTTCCAAATTTAGATAATTCAAAGTTTAGTCCTAAAGTAATTCGAGACGTTGCTCAGAATATTTTAAGTTTTCTAAAAAATAATGCGACAAAAGCTGGTCACACTTACTGGTTATTTAAGGGTAAATGTTAAACTTGAAATATAGAAAATATAAATTAAAATTTTTACATTAGCTAAATATTTCATTCACGTAATATTTTTTTTTTTTCAGGTAAGGATGATGATGTTGTGAAGTTATATGATTTAACATCATTGTGCAGTGATGTTTCAGAAGAGAAGGGACAAAATCCTTTTACTGTGCCTGTTGCAATGTTGTTATACAGAGTAGCTCGCAACATGAAATATTCTCCCGATTATCATCGCTATCAAGGCACGATTAGAATGCTGTTGAAAAATTGCGTTCAGTTGCTGCCTAAGGAGAAATATCCGCAAATCGTTACATCTGCACATTTTATGCTTTCGGATTTGTACATACCATCGGATACAGATCCAGCCAGTCCAGGGTTATCAGATCAAAGCGACGAAGAGGATGTTCATAGCGAGTGTGGTGCAAGTCAAGAAAATGAAAAGGAAGAGGAAGAAGAAACTTGCGCGATTAAATCTTTGACCTTAGCCAACAGTAAATAAGCTTGAATTCAATTCTATTATTTTAAATTTTTTATAAAGATTAACATTATAATCGTTCTTGCAGTGAAAGAGCAAGTGGAACGTGAGCAACCAAAGTATAAGGCACCTCCAATGTCAGGTACTGTAGAAGAGAGATGTCTGTCTGGATTGGAACATGTTACGCACGGACTCGATTGTCTTCAATATTTTCCAACTGATGACAGCAATGACGAGGAGAAAAAAAAAACTGAAGAACATGAGAAAGAGAAAAAGAAATACGAGGAGATGCATCCTAACGTAGCGAAACCTTTCCAAGCGATTCCTATGCCTTATACCCCATTAAATCAGAACGACAAGAGTACCACGTCCAAAACAAATTTGGAGAATCATAGTCCCGCCCATAAAAAGAAAAACAAACAGAAAAAGAAGAAAAGTGAAAAGAACATTACGAAGGAAGTAGCAAACGTGAATGCTCTGTTGTGTAAACCGAAGACAGAAACATTGCCAACATGGCAAGCGCCGAAAAAAAGCGATAACATTTGTTGGAGTGCTCATTTAGAAATATTATTATACGAGAAAGCGTCGTTAATATTGGCTGTGCTCGCCGAGAATGAATATGTAAATAAAAATTATGGTGCCTCCTTAAGATATATGTTGGAAGTATTGTATTGTCAAAAAATATTGGAAATCTTCTGCGGTGTAAGAAATGATAAATCGGTTAGTTATCTATTAGCTCGCGCGGGGGATTGTTGTTTTATGACGGTGCAGGACTGGTGCAACGTGGAGAAGCATAGGAAAGATTACAATACGAAGAACGAAATGGAAGAGAAAATAGTTGAAAAATTGTTCAGTATAGAGGATTTGGATATGAGTAAACATCGAAATATGTACTTAGAAATGAAAGTAATACATGAACAATCGTTACTATTGCGTATTTTATTACAGATGGTGCTGAATTATTACCGAAGGAATTAGAAAGTCTAGAATCTACATTGGTTTCGTCATACAAGTGTTACAAGAAAGCTCTGTCTCTGGAGCCGATGGACAAAAATAACTTGTTGAGACGACTAGGGAACATCCATAACGAGTTGGGTGCTCTTTACATGAATCAAGCGGGATGTATGTAAACTTCGTGTATTTCAATAGAAGATAATAAGTATTTTGTTTATTAATTGTTTATTAATCAAGACATTTATACATTTTTATAGCTCGATATCAGCAAGAAAATATGGATGAATCATCGAATTTGCCGGACGTAACTATACTTTTAACGCATTCGTTAACTCACTTGGAATCTGGGGTTAAAGCTTTCGAGACGGTTCACGACGAAGCAAATTTGGCGCTTTTGCACTCCAATACCGGTCGACTTATGCGACTCTGTGCACATATGCATGACAAACAAAACACGCAGGAGCGTCATTTTTATAACAAGGCACTCGTGAGCTATCAAAAGGCTTTGCAAGTCTTAGGTGACAGGAAAACAAATCCGGCAATATGGGACACGGTCATGTGGGATTTTTCGACAACGTTGTACACGAAAGCCTCGCTATTACAGGATTATCCTACTGCTAAATACAAAGTACAGTAGTTTAACTAATATGTAATCTTTACCGTTGCGTAAATAGATTTTTCACGTCAAAACTTCAATGATAAATTCACTAATAAATGCATTAACGAATTCTTTTTTAATTTTTTTTTGCAGGATGAAGTGGAATTGGAGAGAGAAGTAGTAGATACTCTTCAGAAGGCACTCAAATATTGTGATATAGATACACCGGGACCACGTCAGCCGATTTATCAATTCCGTGCTGCGACCATTCAACATCGATTGGCTTTGTTATACCATAGCGTGTACAGAGAAATTGAGTCGGATGCGGATAGTAGCAAGAAAAAGACGAGTTTACAGTTGTGCAAATTGTATTACGATAAAGCAGCGAAGCTATTGCTCTCGTTAGAGCAGAGTTCGGAATATTTGACGATTCAAATGGAAAGAGTCGCCCTGATGGAATACCAAGCGCGCAGTATGTCTTTCTTTTTAGGAAGTTATCCTTCTTCTCATTGTTTAAATTTTCTTTTGTCTTAACAGAATTTTACGTTTGATTTTTCAGATTGTACTACTTTTAATAGTAAGCTAAAAGCATACCAAAATGGTTTGGAATTAATATTACATTGTATACCTATGATGAAAATATTATGCGAGCGAGATAATGCAAAACAAAAAACAATCGAAAACAAAACAGAGGATGGTAAAGCTGAACAGGAAAAAGTGGCCGAAGAACAAAAATTAATGGATGATGAGGAAAATCTCATAGTTCTGTTGGAACAGAGATTACAATTTCTTTTACGATCGTTAACCAAGCTATTTCTTAGTAAAAGTCCTGTGCATAATAAAAAAGAGTACGTTATTATAAATTTATTATATAATATTTCAAAGATTGAAATTCATATTTTATTATTTTAATACATCTTGTTTTTAATGGAATTTCAGGCATGAGACACTTGCGAATCTGTATAAGCAGTGCTATATCCGAACATTACGACCAGACACAATGTCCGGATTTACTTTAATAAAACGTATGACACAGCTTTTACAAGAACTCGATCTTATGTTAAAGCAAACATAATCTTAAACTTAGATATACACGTATTCTAAGTCTCCGAGAAATCTGATAAAATTTCAAAATTTTATTATTGATAGAATTAGTAAAAGTAAAGAAGTCATGTTTTTCGATACTTATAATTTTAGACTACTACTGAGTGATAGATATATTTTTTATAGTTTATTTATGATCAATTAAAAAATTAATATACGGTAATTTTCTCAAACGTGATGAAAAGACTGACTTAGAAGCTCTGTGTGTGATAACACGGATAACTTCATATATGAAAAATAGTATGTCTAAGTATAGATAAATAAAAACTGTGTACAGAGTTAACGACATTGTACATAAGAGTTTTGAGAAAAGCAAACGTGTTTTTTTAAACTTTTAAAATTATACAATATGTATATAATATTATAAGAGAAATAAAAGAATAACACTTGTTGTTACATCAGATAGTGATGCAACTTTTGAATACTAATCGATCTTTTTCATCTTATCAGCTCTTAGAAAGCAGTTCTACCTTGTAAATCCAATCAACCTTTTATAAAATCCGTTTTCGCACGTATACAATCACGCGTCACCCTAAACCTTTAATGAATTCATATTAGATTTTTTCTTAATAGTCTCCCTCTTATAAAACCTAATTAACACCTAACTTTTTATGAAGGCCTTATCTGACGACGGGTTAAAAAGATATTAGCGTAACATTTTAGTTAAAATAAAGACATGTTCGAAAAAGTTGAAGTCTAAATCTATTGCCAAGGCCATCGAGACCTTCGTATGTATCCTTCCAATGCGTGTATTATGTGCCCTTGTGTCTCCTGTCTTCGAAAAGATGGATGGCGATATGAGAGTCTGAATGAGTCTCGGTATATAAGTTTCTGATATATATGAAACCGGGGTTGCACTCGACTCGGTCGAGCGAAAACTCGATAAAAAACTCATTTATTAAGGAATCCGAGATGAACCGTTGTTGCGTGGCCGAGAACCACCCGGTCGAAGTCGAAGATTAAAAGCAGCATGCCCTGAAGCGAATCATTGCTGTGAACTCGATTGTGAGTATATCGGAAACTCTTCACGTCAGCGAGAGCTTACTACAAGATTGCTTTCATTAAACATCGGATATATTGAAAAATCTGTCTAAAGAAACATATAGATACATATATTTACAGAGACTTTTCATGGTTTTGCATCATACGTGTATTTTTGCGTGTATACGTACATTATTTCTAATTTGAGAAATGCTTACTTTAAAATATTGTTTATGAAATATATTTATAAAATATGAAGCTGAATTATATAATGATAAAATAATTAATCGTATAAGGATGAATTTTATTAAGATGCTGACTTTATTATAGTAGTAATCTATTCTGCGTCGTTTTCCTTACCATTAAATTTTTTAATTTCGCAATGATGATGAATTTAATATCGTTTCATTAATTCATCAAGGTCGATTGATTGCGCATCTAAACAGATTCCTGCCAAGGACATCCGGTATATCCTACGAATGCACGTGCGGTATGCATATCCGAGTAATATACTGCGAATTGTTGCGGGTGGTAGGCAAAGGCAATTGCACCGGCGCTTCGCTTGATTAATTTTAACGAAGGTAGGAACCAATCCATCGCGTGGACGACAGCAGCGGCGTCGACCGGTCGAAGATCGATGAACTACGAGCGGGTGTCCGTCTGGCCCGCTGAGATATAACAATTCCTACTGTCAGTCGCATCCCTCACGCTCGAATAGATTCGACTCCGGAAGAGGAGAGGACGGTACCACCGGAGCGTATGTCAAAGACAAAACAAAAGGAACAGGCGGAAGAGGGTCGGTCGATCCGCTGTCTCCTTCCTGTTTTCATTCTCCGCCCGATCCTGATTTCGTACCCTCATGGAATCCCAGACCTTCTGCAGTGGCGGATTTGCCGATGTAACGACGATGTCCCTCAGACTACAAATAGGTCTCTAAATCTCTCTCTCTCTCTTCTCATTAAATAAAATCCAGAAACATTTTAAAAAGTCTATTATAAGTAATGAATATTGAATTATTCTGAAGTAACAAAATATTTTTGACGGTATAACCAATTTTACAAGTTTGAGTTAAATATATCTTTTGAAATATCATCAGGATGGGATTGTGAGATCGCGACAGTGTGATTTCAGTATTGATGTTACGCGACGTTGCGGTTAAATATCTGCCAAGCGAAGACGCGACCCACCTAAATCCACCATTTTTAATGGAACGTACTTGACAGGTGTCGCGAAAATGTGCGTTGCGAAAAGTTCGGATATATCGCGATTTATTAAAAGATAAACTATGATATATAACGATTCGATCGATCATTCGTTGACATAATTTTTTCACGATGAATGACGTTGGTCATCTTTTTGTAACTAAGAATTATGAAGTGTGGACATTAATTCTTGAATGTGTGCATGTGTACGAAATAGTAAAAAAATAGAAGACGTACAATATTTGATAATTGATTAATAATTAATATATTTGAAAATATCATGTACAAATAGAATGATAATTAAATTTTGAATTAATTATATAATTTTAAATAACGTTTATAAAAAAATAATATCAGAGCTTGTGTCAAATTATACATCATTTAAATTATTTTTAATCATTTCTATAGGTTGCTACTGTTCGTATTTAATATATTATTAATTTAATTAAAACAATGGAATTAAACGTTTTAACTTAAGAAAACGTATTAAATTTGACTTCCAGTTAGTTTATTATCTACAAAGTGCATATGGTAATATGGACATTATTTACTTTAAAACTACGTAATTATAAAAATGGATTGATTTACATTTTGATACACATGAAGATTTTAAAAATAATAAAATATTATTTAACTTAAAGGATTGAGTTATTATTGCTCCTTTGGTATCTAACAGTGTACTCGTATCTTTACCAACAAAGTTTGTAGAAGAAGATTTCAAAGAAATTAAATTTTGTATCTACAGATATATACATCCTCTCGTGAAATGACATTTTTATCGTACCTTGCATCATTTTGCACACCAACTGTTCTCGAAAGATCATTTGAGGGAATCCTTGTTTAGTCGCGATGAATGAAGTCGCGCTTTCAGTAAAAATATTTTTTTGTTTTATCTTTTCTTCAAAGATTTTCACGTGGGGTATCGTATTACCTCGGTTAGTCCGGGGATGGATCCTCCCCATTTGTCCCGCACGTCGCGTTCGTTATTTGTTCCATCTCCTGGGTCTGGCGAGGAAACCTCCCTTTTCGCCTTGCAGGAAGCCGTCGTCCGCAGCCGCCGCCGCAAATATTAATCCGCGAAGAAATTCGCTGCAGAGTGTGCCGACCCTGTCCTCTCTTCCTCATTCCTCCTCCCCACGCCTCCTTCATCCCTTCGCTCGCGTGCGCGTTTATCCTCCTACCCTCTCTGGATTGAACGCACGCAATTTATGGCCCTGGTACCTTATCTTCTGCACGCTTTCGGATAAAACGGTAGACACAGTGGCGTAAACAGATGAGGGTGCACTAGGAACGCTCAGCATTTAATCCTCTTATCCGATTTACTTTTATTTTTATGTTTTAAAACGCAATGGATGGCCAGCAACGTTCTTATAGATGCCACAATTTTCTTAGTTTTCCCCCTCTTTGATAATTAAGTATTTTATTTTATATAAAATTTGTAAAAAATTTAATTTAAAATTAAAACGCATTTAATTGAATTCAAATATTTCAAATGTATATAGAAAAAATGACAGCTGCAGAATTTTTTCAAATAAAAACAATATAAATTTTAATTAAAATTTTTAAAATACTATATTTAGACATATTGTGTTAATTGAGAATTCCAACGTGTGAACCCATTATTTCTCATAAATGCCCACTTGACGTCATTCGCGGCCAAAGTCCATGTCCAATAAAATTCTATGACATTCCTGGTGATGCCAAATGACATACTCCGAAGAAATGATGGAACAGGGTAGAAAGGCAGCGTGCGGAATTGCTGTGAATGAAACGTGGAATTTTGTGGGGAGTCTCGCATTCATAGCTCATTTCTTATCCGGCGTGATCGTTAGTGTCTTATCTACTCGTATCAATTAGGTTCTTCGATGGTGGTGCCCCTCTGACGGCGCATTCCTTTCATCGTCGCCTTTGCCCATTCCCCCGAGACCATTCCGCCGTTGCCCTTCGACCTTCGGCTCCTTGGTTATCGGTTCGCTTCCGGCCGATTGCTTTTTCTAAGAGAGAATATTTTCGGTGAGCCTCGAGTTTCAAGCTGCTGCGATTGGCACGCGATCACCCCCGCGTGGTCGCGTTTACGGCGATTCTCCTCAACGTAGGACACTTCTGACGATCATCTTCTCGTATCTGACTCGAAGTTCGAGGTTCGAGAAACCCTGAAATATGAAATTCAACGGGGCTTTTTTATAGATAGAACAAAGAATTTTATGTGGTAAAATGAAAGACATTTAAAGTATCTGCGATGGATATTAAATAATAAATAATATTAATAATACGATATTGAAGTTTATGTGTGTATTTCATGGACGTTAGGACTTTACGTTTGGTAGTCCATTCCCGATAATTGGTAGTCGAAATTATAGCCGGAAAAATCAAAAAAAGGATATATGCGTGTGAAGTTAGCCCCCCCCCATTTCTAAAACTCGGCTTTGCAGAACGCAAATGCAATAATGGCTGTAAGCATTCGTTTGGTGGTCGCTTACTGACGTTTGGTCATTTTTAGATTTGCAATAGTGGGGGGGCCAACTTCACATAGCCCACTTCCCCGACCATTTTTACCTGCCTCTCTCACAAATAATCATCGTCCTTAAACACGTGTCCTCGATGACGGAATACAAACGTAACATCGTCAACAATATTCCGCACATATCTTACGTTTGTTCGCCGCTAAGTTTGAAAAGTATCAAAATAGTACCTGGGGATGAATTATGGCCGCGACTAGACCGGATTATTCTATTACAGCCGGTCGGCGAAGACAAACGCGCTGTAAGGCGGCCAAGAGGTGCTTGTAATGTGCTGTAACATGCGGATTTTAAACGGCACGTTCACTCCATGAACACGTGCGGTTACGTCGACTTGGCGCGACATGGCCGGCAATCTCCTTGCAATTCCGGGGGTGCTGCATTCACCTACCCACCCACCTGCCGGTGCACACCGAGGTGCACACCATGAAATATTGGCTGGTGAACTGCGCTGGTAGGTCGCGCGAAAACGGCGAAGGAGAAAGGACAGGGCGGTCGACAGAGGAGGAAAAGGGAGGCGAAAGTTTCACGTGCGTGTTGGAAATTTGAATAAACATACCGTACGTGCCCGGTTTAAAAACGGCCTCGTTTCGCGAAAGAGGAACGAGGGACCAAATTATGCGCGCCCTGCCAAGCTCTTTCGCGAACGTCCGCGTCACTTAATATCTCCGTGATTCCGACATCGCGAGTATCCGCAAACGACCTCGTCGTGCGAAAGGTGAATTTAGATACGTATTCAAAAAAAGCAAGAAAATAAAACATAATGTCATATTGACTGAATCATAACGAAAAATGACGTAAATTCAATAATCGATCAATACGACCGACACATCAAAGTGCAGTAGCATTATTTTAACATTATGTTTATATTATGTTTATGTTATACGTTAATGATTATACGTTTGGTGAACACATGAAAAAATAAAATTTATATACCTCATAATCAGAAACCGGAAATAACTGTTCGGGATTTGTATTCCTCTATTAATGTTCAATTGGATGTGCGATGTATATATATCGTAATTCTTTCCCAAGCTTTAACATTAAACATTCTGACACAATCCTGCCTCGGGTGAAGTATGGTTTATTCGAAATTAGCTGAAAATTAAGCTCCAATTTAAATTGGATTATGGATAGCTCTCGATAGTTTTGTAAGAATGAGATTACTTCAGTCTCTAGAATGAAGATTGCATTCGTGCTGAAAATCGGATTAAAGTTATACGTTGGAAGGTACGAAGAGCGAGCAGTTGAGCGCAACAAGTAACCGGACGGTTATCGTCCGGGATTTTGTGTTACATCGTGAAAAAAAATGCCAGACGTATTTATCGTCCGGTGGAAATGCTTTTTGATTTATATGACATACGTCAAACGGGGCGCGAAATTTTCCAGTCTCGTTCTCCGTGCGCGTTTCACGAAGATTTACCCACTGCATGCCCCGACAGACGGGACGATAAGTTCTTTTACACCAGCTTCGTTTCTCAGACGTGACAATGACGAATAACGCCCGCGAAAATCGCGCCTTGCGAGATATTAAGTAAACGCGTGATGCAAGGCCCATTGTACGTCGCGCGGAAGTATCGCAAATAACACGTTTCTTACAGCCTTACATGAAATGACGTAGTTTATCATTAACAAACTTATTAGACTCACTTTATTATTAAAAGACATGTATCTTTCTCACTTAGACATTGAACAAAAAGACTATCATTAGCCGGCATTCATAATCGGTTGTTATTTTAAGATAATCTTAAGTATTGTCTTAAGATGATAATACAACTCTTTGATTGATGATATCTTAAAACTGTACTTAAGACAGTTTTTCAAATTTAAGCATCGACTATAAATATCGACCACAGAGCTGTATTATAGTATATTATAAGACATTATATTTGAAACGGTTTTAAAATAAGAATCATATGAATACCCGACTATTGTCTTACTGTATTTCATTATTTTTTTTGTGTTTCTTTGCTGAGTCTTCTAATATAAAACATTGCATAGCTATCGTTATATCCTGCAATGACATATCTTATGCGAACGTGCAATTGTTGCCGTCTCGCTCTACCTTATGCGAAATAAATTCTTACCGTGTCTACGATCGTAAAAATTTTGTGTACATTTTATTGCGTCGATACACCATAGCGCAAAACGTGGTTCGGGATAACCGAGAGGGATTAACGATTCAAGGGGAAAACAACGGATTATTACGCTTTGTGGATCATGTATAACACATTCGCCGACGATGCACTATATAGCGATATCCGATCTCTGTATACCTGTAGTATTATTAGAGAACTCTTATGCCGTAAACCGAGAAAAAACGTGATTCCCCTAGAATTTTCATCATTTCGACGCTGAAGTCTCTTGACCTGGAGACTTCAGAATAGCGATTACCGACGATTTTACTGCTCCGTTAGATAGCTGTGTGTATAAGAGAGAGAGTGAGAGAGAGGGAGAGCAGTTTTTCTAGGAGAGCGAAGGCTTTGTTTGCAACAAAAAGCACAGTCTCGCTCTTCGCGCGAAACATTCTCATCACATATTTACCGCTAAACGTAGCCGTGTCTATTTTGCATCGGACATTTGCATCGGGACGTACATGATGAATAAATAATAAGATCCAGGATTAGAGGCATTCTCGTGTCAATGAGAAAGTGAAAGAAATAAAAAAGAAGAGGGAGAAATTGCGAGTCATCGGAAAGCAACGTAATTAGATAATCATGCATTTGCGATAAAAACTTACGCGTTTCTCTTACCTTTTGTGATCTTCGCGTGACTGGATATGTACGATATACAGGATAGTAGAAGATAGTTCGAAAAGTCCTCCTGATAAAAAAAACATATGATTATTGGTAAATTTTATTTTTCGACACACACAGTCCCCTTTCAGCTCAATACACTTACTTCAATTATATATATATATATATATTCTCATTTTTTTATACCGTATAATGCGATTTCTCTAAACCTTCAAAGTAAGCGTAGATTTATCAATTACCTCAGTATTTAAGTAAAATTTTTGCCATTTCTTCATGATTGGAAAGAGGAAATAATCGCTGGGGGCGAAATATGGTGCTTGCGGAACCAATTCGAAGCGCAATTCACGCAATTTGCGTGACTGCAATTGAAGAGTATGAGAGGATGCATTGTCATGATGGAACTAAAAGTTGTTTTACACGACCGAAACAAAGAAACTGATAAACGCATCTGTCTGAAATGTTAACAATAGTCCTGTGCAGAATCAAACGTAATTATAGCAGTCAAAAGTTATAACAATTTGATATTTGTGGCGTCATTTCTATATCTCAGAACAATAATTCTTTTAACTATCATCGCAATGCGATGTTACATCGACGATATTCCTTGGAACTCGTATGAGTGCCAGTTCGAGTCTTCAATCTCGAGACTTTAGCATGTTGAACGTTCAGCTGACAATTTCGCACGAAACAATGCGATCGCCCATGGCTATCAGGAGAGCGCGGTCACGCTAATTAATAATGCTTTGCGCTATACGTTGCGCGATACACCGGGGTCGCGTCGTCGACAAAACAGTGCCGCATTCCTCAACACGAGCATTACCGGAGTGCTCGTGTCCCTCTACACTGCTCCACCCTCGCCGCGGTAACGAATTCTAATTCCAGCTTCCGGCCGATGTGAAATTCAAATGAATTAATTAATAACGCTGGCGCACCGTTTCCGTTTTTCTGTTTTCATTTCATCTCTCTCTCCTTCCCTCCCCACCCTTTTACCCCGCTCAATCCTTCCATTTTCAGTATTTTGGATCGACCGTTCACGCTGTCGAATCGTGTGTATCTGTACAGCTGGGGCTGTCTTTCACGAACATTTTCCCGGGATACATTCACAGATCGAAAAATACTTCATAATAAATTTCTGTCGCTCATCGAAGCTCGATGTTTCACACATGACGCGCTGAGTTTGCAATTTTGCGGGATTTCAACATTGCACTTTTGAAAAAGACAGATGATATACTAATTCGCGCTTTAACTGGCAAGCCGTTAATTGGCAGAACGTTAAAAATGTTAAAATGATAAAAAGTTACTTTAAAATTACCTAGAATAAAAAAAGAGCTTCTATGAGCTTTACGATAAACGATATATTCGTAATAAATAAATAAATAAATCTGTATGTGTCATCAGATTAATCCACATTGTTACACTGAAAACATTGTTACGTGAAAAGCATACACATGTTTTATCATGGCAGTATTATAGCTTTGTCGCAACAATATTTTAAAATGGCATAAGGAAATAAACCTTCATTGTAAGACACTCCTTCCCGACGTAAAACCGGATAGTATGGCTAAGAACGGATGAAATTCAATTCAATTCTCAACGAATCCGATCCACAACTCTTTTTATCATTCTTTTCACCCGCCGTCGCATTACCGATGCAGCAACGCGCTCGTTTCCGCCAGCGAAACAAATGAATTTCAATTTATGATTCAATTTTCGAAGCATCCCAAACGTCCCAGTGGCTCTCAGTGGACTTTCATACAAGCTAAAATGTCGATAGAAATGGAGATCGACATATCTGTTTTGAAAATTATTGAAAGAAGTTCCTCTTCATACTTGAAGATTGTATAAAAGCATAAAATACTGATAATATTCGAAACAATTAATTTTTTATACATTATATGGATTATTTGCATGAATGTGACACATACAGAGTATTTTGAAAGAGAGTTCCATCGTATTAATGTACGTTTTTTTTTAACTGTAAATGCACTTCGAGAAATTGAACAGAATACATGGAAAAAAAAACGATTTTGTTAAAGTATCTAAAAATTTAGCTACAGATCTGGAAATAATTTATTCTGGCAATCAATTTGAGCGTCCTACATAATTACTTTTATAATCCAACAAAATTATTTTTAGATCTAAATTATTGCTAAATTTTTAAATACTTCGACAAAACCGTTCTTTCCGTAAAAGGATAAGTAACATGTAGAAATGAAGTGTAGTATGTGATCTCTGTAAATCAATTTTTTTTTAAGAGTATATCGATACTTGTTCCATTTCCAGAATTATTCTGAAAATCTAAATCTACTCGCGCGCTGGTCTGCCTCTATCTCGCCTTTCTCCCCGTGCCATCTGTCTACCATCGTCTTCATTCCCTCGTCTACTCCGCACAAGACCGCTCTACTTGCCTCGCTCCTCTCGTAACGCCAGAATTAAGCCATTCGTTTCGTTTCCGAAGTAACCCAGCCGGCAGGGAGGAAAATTTTCGTTTAGAATTGCGTCCGCTCTAATTACATTAAAAATTCCTAGATCTTAATCAGGAGTTACCCTGTTCCGGACACGAGTCTAAAATGGTCGCTATGTATGTGCAACACAAATTGATTGTCTCTCGTGTTAAAAAAAAAATACATATATATTTATATATACAGTCACGAAACTGATTGTTCAGATAGTGCACCATTATATCAATTTGTTCAGACACTCTGTTCTTCAAACTAGTGTGACAACACTATGTAGTTTCACAATTAATTGTCTACATATAAACTATTAATGTCGTAATGTAAAAACCCCAATGTTTAACACTCGGATAACAGTTTGAAGAAATAATTGACGACAACGGCGTACTGCTCGGGAATAATTAATTTCGTGACTGCATAGATAAACGCAAATAATAATATTTTCAAGATTAAGGTGTGACACTTGACGGAAGTATCAATATTTACTTTCAGTATATGTGTGCCACGACTGTTGTTGTTCAACTGACGCGCGCGATGCGTTTCAATGGATCTTGTTGACCCTTGATTTAATCGCGTTGCGTCGTGAATTTCGTTACGCTGAAATATAAATTAGATCGTAAAGCGTAGAATTGATTCGACCGGATGTCAACGCGGCACATACACGGTAGCTATTAGCGCCCCACGGCGAAGCGGAATTGCGTTTTAATTCGTTCAACGCACACGTAACACGCGTGCCGCGTCGACGATCGACACGGCTAATAAAGTTCAATTTTGTCACGAGGTCTCCCTCTTGTTGGGAAGTGGACTATCAAAAAGCGCAAATGACGCATTTTCCGCTCGACAAGTCGAAGCGCAACGAACCATACAAAAATGAAGAACACCTTCATTTAATCCTATTCCGTAATAAAATCTTATCGAAAAATATATTACTTGCTCTTTTAATGAAGACGAAATCCTTGATTAGGTGAATATCTCGATCATTCTTTTTCCTTTTCTATTCGAACCCCATAATAATCTTCATTTTCTGCTTGTACAACTTGGTTCTCTATTAGGATTCTCGGCAATCCAACCAGTTTTCGACTGGCGTATATCAACCGGCGGTCCCGCCGTATTTCATTCTCCGTGGCGAGAAAGATCTCTGATGAGGAGAACGACGAGGAAACGGCGTTCGCCCTCGACTCCTCGATCGAACACATTCGTCCCGCGGCGCCACGCCAACGGGGCTCAGATTGATGACGCTGAAGAAGGAAGAAACATGGGATGGAATGTACCGGGGCCAATTAGCGGAGTGCGGGGGCACCGCATTTGTCCTCGTTACCGAGGATATTAAGTAATAAGAAAGAATAAGGATCCCTGGCGATATTGCCGAGCGCGATACGTGACTCGCCGACTGTGGCGATATACGGCCGTCGCGTTTAAACGAGAAATAATTGCCGCGGGAAAACTCTCGCTAGGAATCCTCAAAGGAGTATTCGCGTCACGCGATGACGCCACGTCATTCTAATCTTTTCAAGCGAATTGCGATGTATACCCTAAAAACAGAAAACTTTGCTAAACTTTGTTAAAGTTTTCGGATTTTTGAATTAGTGACATAGGTTTTGTAAAGTGATAAAAAAAAAAAGAGAGAAAAGACCTTTAAATATTGTATTAAATATTCTCTCTATTTCTAATACATCTAACAATATTATAACATTTCAAAATAACAGCTGTTTCCAAGCTTAAAGAACTAAAACTTGCGCTTTTATATTTAGCATTGTTTATAATAATTTTTATCATGTCCCGACATGTTTGGATTTTATGGCAAAAAGTATGCGCTACAAAAATTTACACTCGAGATAATATATCATATATACAATACTCTCGATTTCTTTAAAGTAGAAAATTTGTTTTTATTAAGAATATGTTATTGTTGTTCAAAATATAATATAACAAATAATAGAATTTTAGGAATCACACACCGCGTTAATTTACGGTAAGAGAATGTTGCTGATTTTCATTATAATATACCGGTTCGGCATATCCACAAGTTTCGGCATTTCGGAAATAATGGCCGTGTGGAAAATGAACGAAATTAATTTCATGCAGTTTGGTCGACTTGATGCAGAAGGTGGCACGAAACTCCAACGCTATCGTGATTATTATTCGACGCTCCGGCTAAAATCGGATCGCGCCCGGACGCGTATTTAATAAACAATAGAATGCGCGGCAGGAGAAGTACAATTGCAAAAGCAGCTGCAACTGGAGCAGAAGCTGCAAAGCGTGCGGCTCGCTTTGCGAAAACGAGAACTCGGTCGTAAAGAGGAAAACGTGGCGGACTCTAGTTCGGCCCGCTTGCGGTTGCCAACCGGCTCGTATCGTACACGCACAATGTTGCGAGTGAGAGATCTAGGATAACCGAATTATTCCGCGAGAGTTGCGATTAAACGGATTTGCATTGGACCCGATACGTTGCGCTCGTCATAAGTAGATTATGCACGGTACCTTGGATTTTAGGAGGCGGTAGCAACCTCCCCGTTACATCCGATGTAAGCTCACTTCCACGTGTGCTCGGGAAAGCGGTTGCGCGTTTTCCCGTCTAAATCTCTCCGCGTTTCTATACTCTTTCTCTTCTTTCCACTGAGAGTCCATATCGTACTTCGTTAGATGTCATCAATATCTTTTTGTTCTCCACGAGACAAGATTATCTGAAGGCGGCTTCCGGACGTTGCGAAACTCGTCTCTGAGTGATCCTGTTGTAGCACAAGTCACCGATGTCAATTGCATCCTTTTCACATTTTTTACACCGCACAAAAAATTATTGCCATATGTATTACTCGAAAATTACTTTTGCTGGGCTAAAGAAGATTGTTTGAATTCGAGAATTAATTAAACTTATTTCGACTCGATTACTCCAATACAAACTATCTATATCATTTTATGTATGTTACATAAAATTTTTTTTTCTAATTTCACTGTATCGTGATATAATAAATAGAAGCTTCATTCGTTAAAATAAAACAAATTATTCACCCACACATGTGTATGTATACACATATAAATACACATTATGATTTAGGTTAAAATGATCAGTTTGTGTACTTTGGTGATTAAACAAAACTGCATAAATGTATAATTATCGTGAATTGTTAGAAATGTTATTTTGGGAAACGAAAACAAAAAATAGCTCATCAAGCTACTCCTTTAAAAAACATGAAATCAAAATTTAAAACCAATGTACAAGGTATATTGATTAAATGTAATTATTACAGCACTTCCCAGGCTTTCATCGTGTGATGGCATTCTCATTAAATTAATGTACCTCATGTATGAACAATACATAGGTTCGTAATAATATGCACTTAAGGTACACACTCTCTCATTTTAGAATCATCATATATATTAAAAGCATTATGACCTCGTCAAAAATTTTTGTTCATCAAGAGTATTACTTAAAATTTTAGTTGTAGCGTAAATTACACGTATAAAGAACACATCAAATTATTATTTTTGTGACGTACACGTTATGTGTGATCGCCGAGCTTGTGTACGCTTTATTTACTCGGAGAAGACTTGATCAGGCTTCAGATTGGCATGCGCTTCGTTCCAATTAATCCCTCGTCCCCTCTCTACTATCCAGGCTTTCCACAAATGTCAATTTAGATTGTCAACGACAGTTTTATCCTGCACGCGAAATACGAGCTTATGACGTCAGTTCAGATTCGAACGCGAAGTGGCGTGCATGACAGCGTGATCGATAGCGCAACCTATTTTCCCGATGTGTGTGTATAACCTACGCAAACTTTCTCTTTCAATTACGATGAAACCTTCGACCTTATCTGCTTCCACTGTGCCGCGACTGTCGGCCAACACACATCTCGATCCCCGACAGTTCTTTTCGACGACTCGGTCTTCCTATGGTTAATGTTTAATCGGCCAACTGTCCTCCGCGTGATTGAGAAACGGACGGGCGAAGATGGAACGAGACACAATAAATAATGACAAAGATGTTGAGAGGATCGAAAGAAGACCTGGAAAATAGACTGAAGACACAAAGAGTCATTCGAGAAACTTTCCGTCAACTCTGAAAATATTTGGCGCACCGGGACTCTTATCTTACGCGAGATTTCTTCTGATCTCAATATCAGTGTCTTCCTATATTCAATGATAATATTGTGAATATTCCAGGAAGTTGAATACGGAAGAAATTTTCCGCAGATATTCTTTACTTCGAAAATCTTTCTTTCGATACGATCAATGTAATCTCTTGAGAATTGCAGAATACGTGGACAATTAGTTTCTCACATTCGGCCCTTTTTTAACATAATAATTTTTTCAATGACTTGTTTCTTTCATCTACATGCTCTAATCCTTTGGGTAAACCCGCGTGCGATATCTTTAAAAACTCATCACCAACTCTTGACTCTTTAGTACTTTTTAACAGTTTTCGCGCTTAAGAGATTATAGACAATTTTCAACTCTCATCCGTGTTTTCAAGGACGTTCTAAAATATCGCATCATTTTTATTCAAACAGTTAACCGCTCGGCCATCCTTCATTCTTCCTGTCACTTTGTCCAGCCGACACTGCGTTCTCCAACTGCATCCAGTGATCGCGTTTAATCTCACTCCACGCGGAGAAAAATTAAGTGCATGTTGCATCACTTTATCAATCGCGTCAGTGTAAACTGATCTTTAAAGAAGCATTTTATGTTTTAATAAACAAAAAATGATATTAATTAGTCTATATGATATACTCGAGAATATAATTTCAAATGTTATGCTTTTCAAACATATAATTAAAATAATTATGGAAAAATGTGTAACAAATTGTTTTTATTTCGTTTGTAATTTTTCGCCTGCATAAATTATTGAAACAAGAAAAAATATCTAGGAGAATGGAATCGCGTTCCCTGATATATACAATCATTGGTTCCCTTCAGTATGCTTTTGAGAACTTATGCAATTTAAATTTCAAAGCTGATCCTCCAAAGCGTCTACATTAAAATTCGTTTAGCTAAAACGAGTCGATTGCAAATACTACGTGCGTCAAACGCATCGTTGAAGATAAAACGATTACTCGACGGAAGAGTGTAAGCCGATGTAGTCCCTTTCATTTTCGCGAATCGTTTAAAAGCGCGCAGCCTAAAGAAACAGAAAAGAATTGGAAAAGAAACGACACAGCATTACGGTAAGCACGTTTCAATTTACATGTGTAGCGTCATGAAAAATTACACAGATTTGCCCATAGAATTTACATTATCGTTATGTAGATAACAATATATCACGGATGTAAACGTTCTGTAAAAAACAGAGCCGCGTGCAATATGAAAAATTCTGCACTTTTTGTTTTGTGAGAAAGAGAGAGAGAGAAAAAGGGAAAAAAACTTTATTATGGAAATGAATGCAATTATACTTTGGTCCGACAGTTAGTTCAATCAAAATCGTATTGTATTTAGTTTTTTAAGCGCGCGCGCGTAGCATAAATTCTTTATCATTATAAAAATTGCATTTAGCAAGAATGAAAAATAGAGAAATGTTTATTGAACAGTACAGTCTGCTTCACTTGTCATACATAATAAAAATCCCGATATTCTATACCAGACATTATTGGCTCAATAAAATCTGAAATTTAGTCGCGTTCACAATAACCACAATGATAACCAATCATGAATGTCACGTTACCACTCCATTTGTGCGCTATTGCGCCTATTGTCTCTTCACGTTTCTTTAATGATAGCAACATGTATGATATTTCCTGTGTTATGTAACGTAACACAGGGAGAGTATCGCGAAAAGAAATAATATAGCGAAATAATTTTATTTTTCAGTAACGACATTTTGTGTCTATCATTTTTACAAAAGCATTCGCGACTTTTTATCTCGTAAAAAGTAGAATACTTTTCTATTGTGGGAAGGATCACGATGAGATTCTTGTCCACTTTCGACGAAACGAATCTCTACGAGCGCCAATAATGTTTCTTCGGTCCTCGCAATATGTTTCAATTTGTCATGCCACTTTATCCGATCGGACAAGCGCGTGCCGGGAGGATCCGGAAAATTATTTGGATGGAAAACGTATGAAGCGTGCGCGATTCGAAAGACGCACACCAAGAAACGCCGACTCTTCTCAGTCACAACAAAGCAGCAGCACTTACGAGAATTATAATTTTCTTGATTCGAGCGAAAGTCCCGTGCTAAGCTTTGAAGGGAGGGTGCACGCGCCCCTTCATCCGTCAGTTCTCCTACTCGGTTTACCTTATTAGGAAGACCTTTTTACCCTAAGCAAATCACGATTTGATGGAGATGAGTCGACGAAAATATCGACTAGCTGGTGAGTTTTCAATCGATTTTTTTCAAGTCGACCATCGGACCACTGGCGAATCTCGTTTACAAGCAGAAATCGGAATATCCAAGATTAATCACATTACTCAGCAAAAACACGATGAAAATATTGCAAACTAGATATTGCTTCTCAAATCCGTTACGCTACTTAAATTTATTAGTAAAACTAATGAAAAAAAATGAAGTAACAGATTTACGTGTTTCCTAAATATTTTAAATTTATATATGATGTAAATTTAAAAAAATGAATATATTTCAAGAGTAATATAATATACTTAATTGCTTTGCAAACCAAAAATTACGTGCAATAAGAATAATTAATATGATTGCAAATTTATGGTTATTATATGGAAATTATAAGACGGTGATTTTTAATTAAATTCAATAGTAAACAGAAATATTAATACTCAATCCCTATTACTACAACGATTCACATGGCATACGCAATCCAATTCAATTGCTCATGTTTAATACCATTGAAAAAATTAACAACGTAAACAATTTTTTCAATAAAAATACCAGATATTGGAAAACACACATAATGATATCAAGCAAACGTATATATCTTTGTCAATAAAAAGATTATAAGTAATAAAAAAGCTATTGGAAAACCATAAAAAAGCCGATTGTACCATAAAGATGTTTAAGAGTTAATAATCCTTATAAAACTTGTTACAAATTCATGACAACCATTAATCTCATATTCTAAGATTCTGCTCCAATCAGAATTTTCTCTTATTATCAGCTATCTTTTACTTGTCTCTCGTATTTCTCAGATTTCGTTCTACATCCCGATGTTACAATATTCCGTATGCAAAATAAACGATAATCTCACGAATGTTTCATCGCGCTGCTATATTTACAAGAGATTGCAAATGTCACGGTATGTTGAAACGGGACATTTTGAATTTTATTAAAATCATCGGGGCGGTGTGGCTATAAAATGCTTCGCTTTAATATTTTCGTCAGCGTGTCGACGCAGGGTGTGTTCTCAAGAAGGCAGTATCAGGGAGTAAACTTCTTTTTTTATGCGCGTAATAGCACCCCATCGCATCGTCGGCATGCCGAGAGTGGTTGTTTCTACGCAAGTGCGAGGACGATAGTCGTCTCTTACATTATACCGGTATTCCATAAAAATTCTAAAAGCAGTTCCGCGTCCAGTGAGGAGACCATCCTCGAATTCTGCGAGAAAGGAATGCCTCGAGGAAAATCCTGATTCCCCATTCGAGCTGCTTACGTTTCTCTGGTTGTCGGATTTAAATTAAGGTGATAAAATCAAACGAAATGCTTACTGCCTTCTTTTGTTGCCTCCCGTTAAGAAGTATTCGTTCCTTAAAAGATCAGGAAGACAAAAAAAAAAAGGAAAAGCGAAAAACAGAAGGAAACGCATGACATTGGCATAAGTTACAACACGCGGCATCAACATCGTAAAGTAGAATACAGAGTTATCGTGGAAATTAATCGCGACGCGACAACTGATGTGTATGTTTAATCGACCACAGATGAAAATGACAAACTGAGTATGAAGAAACACGATGGTATTCTCACGGGAAGATTTTGACGACGGCCGTTTGTCAGTGCTAAAGTTACTCGTGTATTTACAGTGTGGTCTACCCACATAAGCTTATGAATGGTGCAGAGGCTTTGTCGTTTACGAGACGGCGTCGTCGTTTCCACTGACTATTCGCCGAGCTATTCGCAAAGAGAACCCTCTTCCCACTCGAATAAAAACGATAGAGAAACGCACAGAGAGTCATGATTGGGCGGGGAGAGAAGCAGGTATTTGAAAATATAAATGAAAGAAGCTCAACGCAACGAGGGTACTTAAATCATTCTTGGAGGAAGGGTGTGCTGTCGTCGGCGAAGGGGTCGCAATAAGAAATCTCTCCCTTCTTTAGCGCTACAATAAGAGGAAATTTTTAATGCCGAATCTTACCGTAGAACCACTCCGACGCGACATCTCTCCCTCTCTCTCTCGTAATATCATGCCATCAGCGCAGCCGCTGCTGCATCATCGTCTGCCTGTGACTTCGCCAAAGTTTTTTGACACGCGATTTTTTTTATTATTTTTCGACAAATTGGAATTGAGCACGAAACGGCAAAACGGTGAGAATCCACGATCGAGGACGATTTTGCTTCGTTTTTACCTCTCGCTCGTTTCTGTGCACAAATCACGAACTTTGTTTCGCGCGTCGAAGCTTTTCCCACTTCCTACTACTTAATCCTTTTTATTCCTGCCTTTGCCTAACGCGCGTGTTCGACGGACGGACTCAAACCCCGTTCCGCTATTTTTGCAAGGTAACTCGACTCGCGGCGAAGAGAGATTAGCCGCGCCAAGCCGATTTACGCGGTTTCTACAAATCCCGCGTTTAAATACCGCGAGGATCGCGGCCGGTACGGTTGGAATATTCGTCAGAAATGTATGGGACGTCCGAAGGAAAATATTTCACGATAGAGTTTCGCACGTAGGGGAATATAAAATCAATGTTGCCTTGGCGGAAATATAACGTTTACATATTACTTGACTTTTTTCTTAATAGTTATCTTTAAACAAATCAACATTTGGAGACAGATAATATACATTTAATGATTCGCGCTAATACGAGAATTATATTTTATTCCCAAAGAAAATTACGACGTAATTCTACATTCTATTGTACACGAATCGTGACGGTTATTGCGTGTTATTTATATCGAGTATCTCTCTTGATTACGCATCGCATCCTCCATTCGCCGGCGGAGATCACGAACACGCAAAATTGTTATTCATCTAATCTGCATATCTCCATTTCCCGAAGATACCGCATAGCAGCTACAGCTCCGGAAGTAAGTCCGAGCACGTCGATACACTAAAGTCTCAGTCTCAGTAGCCATCAAGAGGGCATAAAAACGTCATTAGAGAATATCGACTTTTTTCTCTCGGATGTTTCAAAGCGCATGAGGTGTTCCTCAAAGAGTTCAGGGATTAAAATAGCGAACAGTCAATAATATCTTTCGACATGCAATTCTGATCGTTGAATGATTCAGTTCGCATCACGTTGGAAAGATGACTTTCATACTGTTTTCCCTCTTCAGAAATAAAGTAATAAATATAGAAGAAAATACGAAAAAGCCGACAAAAATACACGTGAAAGCTATATGGAGAATTATAATAATTATATTATTATATTGTTATTTTATATTATTACTAATTCAACGGTTATTAGAGGGACAAGATATTTTTCATTTTATTAATAAAAGGATAATAAATAAATAATATGCTGCATGCGCGGGAGGGTCGCATCAAGTGGCAATAAATGAGAGTCCATTGCTTTTTCGGTGATGCACCGCCGTCGATGACGTAAACAACATTCACGGAATCGCACCCGCAACGTAAGTAATGCACTCCTCGCCACGGTCGGTGCAGTTGGGGATTGATGTGAGCTGTCGAGGACCACCATCTATACGGTGAATACAAAGTACCGAGCAGTACACAAACGGAGCTTTCCAAAAGAAAGAGAAAGAGAACAAGGAGACCACTCGGTCTTCTCAGTGGAAAGAGATCAGGCGCGCGCGCACGCGTCGAGAGGACGCAGAATGGAGTTTACTCCGACGAATTCAATCTCCGTGTGAGAAAAGACGAGATCGTCGGCTCGATCGTCTATGCATGCGCCACGCGGGAAGTATATTCTGGAAAATGCGGGACATCGCTCGTCGTCGTCGTCGCATCGAGCTTCTCGTTGCTGCCGGGGGAAGAATCGAGCTGCACTTAAGGACGACATCCTCGTGATTCGAAGGGATGTGAAATCTCTCTTCCCCCCCCCCCCCTCTCTCTCTCTCTCGCGTTTTCTCTCTCTTTCTCGATACTCGACGGTTGTACACGATCTTTCCTGAAATATCATCCCGAGGAGTAAGCGACAATGAAATATAAAATGATCCTCCTCGACAATTGGATTTGTGCGTGACAAACGCGAGCGATAGTAAATATTTATTTCGTTGTTATTCGCCGATGTTTAAAGGTCAGTTTACATAGTTTCTAGTATTTCATGAAAATTGTGTGTGGGAACTTGCAAAATGTAGACTTTGTTATCGCTCTATATTTTGGAATGGATTTATAGTTTTAATAAATGTAACACGATGCGACGCGGTTTAAAAAAAAAATAATATACATTTAAATAAACAAATTTCAATTAAATAAAATATGTACAACATAATATGAAATTCACAAAACGTATACGCAACTCGTTTATATAATAAATACTTTGCATATCGCTTCAACGGAAATATATTTCACGTTTTTTGTACCGAGCTTTCTATCCCGTTTGTGCCTCGATTCTTGTCGATCGTCCCGATAGTGCGTCTTATGATTTATAGCATCCTCCTATCGTTGCATAACTATATGGAACGTAATTCACCCCGACCTGTACAAAGATGAACCTGCGCTATTTATTAATGTATTTATCCGCGTATAATCTCCGCCCGCTTTCGCGTCCGGTTAAGATGATATACAAGCGGCATGTATTTTAAATCACGAGGGAATAACAGGTGCTGCGCCACGCTAAGCGAATTGGAGATGCATCTTGCTCGGTTTGTTTGTCAAAGATTGAAATACCTGTAGCCTGGAGCTCTCAATCTAGAAAATTTCTCGTTTGTTTCCATTATTTTGCATAGCCAGGCGAGTCTCTTTTTTCCTATTTTTATAGAAAAAATATTTCTTTTCAATAAAGGTTCTGTATTAACCTTTCTCCTAATAGTACAAATTCTACTTTTCCAGATACAATTTTTATGCATACAGTATGTATCTCCTTTGAAATGCAGGTAAAATACTTTCCTTCGTTATTTTACAATCCTCTCAATTTTTACAATTGCCATTAATATATAAGATAAAATAAATTACAATTTTCCAATTCGCAGCGTTTAAGCATCGTTTTTTAATTAATTAATTATTCCGTTCGTCATTTGTAAAATAAAACTTGTAATTAGGAATGCTAAAATGCTAATTTCCCATGCAAACCAAAATAAATATCGAACGATACCGTGAATGTTAACCGTTTCTTAAGAGAGAAAGAAGATAGAAATGCGGTAGATTTTCCTTCGTGATTCTTTTATACACTAAAAAGCTGCGCAATGGCGTTCAACACACGAATCGATAAAATGCAAACCGGGATGTAGAAAAATAAAGCAAAATATACTTCGATGTACACATACTGCGTGATCCACGCTGGGCGTGCTGTGTACTCTTTATTTACGTACTGCGCGTATTACAAGTATTTTTTGTGCAACGTTGTTATATTTATGTTATCATAACAAAAAAAAGCGATATCGTTATTAAAATTACATTAGAATTGTGAAATGTATGTATTATTCGCGGCGTGTGTTTCCCGAAATTTACGATGTAAAGAGCGTTTTCAGCGCATCGACCTCTGTTTAATGAGATGTATTCCCGTACGTGAAATACTTTAATCGTGTTTTCATTGTATACATTTGTATGAAATTTATAGCCACCCCTTATATGGCGGCACGCGAAACAAAACGTGTGTGAAATAACGAATACAACGCTATACCGATAATATGCTAATCGCGATAATGAGATCGCACAAAATTACGAACGTAAAGGCGAAAGCAATTAGATAATGCGGACAAAGGAGGTGCGAGCGAACGAAGGAAGAAGTCGGACCGAGACGTGCGATCGTAGAGGAGCGCAGCAAAGAACTTTTATCTCTCTGCGAATGTGCGGCACGTTCCTTTCATAATGTGTCGTGGAATCATTTAAAGTTGCTGCTATTCGTGCAAGTAGCGAGAGGAAAACGCGACGAGACAAAGCCAGGATGACAAAGAAAGAGAGAGAGAGAGAGAGAGAGAAATAGAGGGGAAAGGAGAGGAAAAAAGAGAAAAAGAAGGACGCGTCTCTCAGGACCGAGAATATCGCCTCGTTGAAGCTTTGTTCGTTGCGAGATATACTCAGCATTTACTTACCGTCGTACGTCGGCCATTGTTAATTCGCTGAACAAACTTTTTCAATTGCAGGAACAGCGTCGGCTGCAACGTAGACGGCCACTCGCAACAGTGAATTGGAGTCTCCGAAGAATTCCCGATCGTACCCGGTCGAAAGTGGAAAAGCCCTGGACCGGACTATCGACGCATTGGGACATGAAGTTTGAATCGTTCGCCTTCTTGTTGCCCTGATCACTCGCCCGTCATTCCAAACAATTGTGCAATTGATATTGATTCCCTTTCGTCCTGAAAAACGCCCATCATTTACAAGCGATTTCTACCTTGGAAAAGACGCGCGCGATATAGCTTTAATCAATCAGGAAGTTCGAGCTATGTTAATCCTCTCGAAACAGTATTTTATTGTAGAAACTCGATGAACAATTTAACATGATACACTCCTTTATTTGGAAAAGCCAAGAGTAATTAAATAAAAAATACAAAATAAAAAACAGAAGCTTAAGTATTTACTGCAAATGATTTTATAACAGTCATATTGATTCGATTGTATTTGAGATTTTAAGCAAAATGTCTTTATCAAACTGTAACTCAATGTCTTTGTAAGCTGTAATGCGATAGTTTATTTGAAATAACATTTTTAAAACATTCTTTTTATTTAATTTATGCATAAATTCGGCTCTACAAAGTCACTTGTAACAAAGGTATATAGTGGAAAAGCGATTTTTGAAGCTATTCGGTCGCGAGAGTTACGGCTTGGCGAAGCGGAAAAACGCGTTCCTGAAAAATGCGAAATGCGTCTGACGGAAACCACCTTTGCGCTCGTCAGATTTTCGTCATAATCCTGGAATCTCGTGGAAAGGTGAAGAGATGATCGTGACGGGGCAGGGAGGTGAAAGGGGATCCTGAAAGGTAGGGAGGAAAAACCGGAGGGTGAAGGAGCCATTGACATTGACTTTGTCCCCTTGGCGAAGTAGAAGAAGAAGAAGAAGAAACAGACGAGAAATGATACAGAGAAAAGGTGGAAAATAAAAAATGTCATGGGAAAAGGAAAAGCGTTCACGAGGTAGGGAGAATTTATGAAGGCAGCCAATTGTGGAAATATTCACAATTATAAGTAAAAAAAAAACGTTAAATTTAATCCTCACGGTCAAGAATACCCAATTTAATTAACCAGAAAATACATGTCAAAAAGAATTTTTTCTGATCGTGCATAAGACCGACCCAACACGCTCACGATTTCTCTCTCTCTCTCTCTCTCTCTCTCTCTCTCTCTCTCTCTCTCTGTCTGTCTCTTTCTTTTGTGTAGAGCATAAACTATCGGTTCTGTGAATAATAGAAAGCATTGATTTCGTGCTTTTAAGGGAATGCAGCAAAGATCCGGCGGAAGCAATATATCCGTTTATTGTACTTCGCTGATCTTTCATGTGAGATAAGTCATTTTATCGAGAATAAAAATTATTTTAATAAATATATTCTAATAAAAATTGAGGACTTCCTATTATTAGAAATAAAAAACTCAAACATATTTTTTACGACAGCTTTTAATGTAAATTTGAATTTTAATAATTGTTTAAAAAATGTCAATAAAATTAATTACTTCAATAAAATCAATTATATCAGAAAAATTATCACTCAGCTATTCGCATCCAATAATAATGTACGCCGTTTCTAATGTGAGACAACTTTGCGACAATGTATACGATTTAAAGCGACGTACTTAAGCTTGAAAAATCAACAACACAGAAAAGATAGCGAAAGTGCTCACGCCTGGAGTTTTGTCGTGTGAACCAGTTTCCCCGAAAGTTCGTACATGTCTCGATATGAAGTGTAGTCCCCGTGAGAAAATATTTAGATGCCCTGACACGAAAGCCGATATATCGATCGGAGTACATACACTTGAGAGAAGTTGGCAGTGATGTCACACACAACAACGAATTTAGGTAACGACAAATTTTTGATATTTCCTAAGTATTCGATTCGAAATATATTATATATGCAATACATACTTTGTTGCCTTTGATAATCCCGCTTTCTTAAAATAAAATTACATACTTTATAAGCAATATTCAAACGAAAAATGAAAACAATGTTAACTTAATACGGAATATCCAAGAATCTTTGGCGTATACGTCGCTCCGTTTAATAAAACGAGATTTCGGAGAAATTTTATGCGGTATATTACAAGGAATGAAGTAATATCGCGCGCTCGTGGAAGGACAAACATTGCATATTATCCTAGTTTATCAGCAATGCAATCTCGCGCGCATACATACCGGAACATCGATCATACGCGGGCATTGTATCGAGAATGTATTGCAAAATGCAGCGGAGCGTGTCTCAAAGTGTATCGATAATTCAGCGCCTATCCTGCAATACGCTCGAGATGAATTTGGCAACGTGACCGATGATCCATTATTTGTCTAAAATTCGATTAAGTGACCCATCATCCAATCTGCAATGACAAACTTCGACGGAATTGATCTCGCGTCTAAAGAGCCCACATTCCAGATTCTATAATACAATAGTATATTACAGTATAATTAGTAGTTTCATTGTTGATAAATATATTGATAAAGAAGCCAGAGAGAGAAAGGGAGAAGAATATGGTGACTTTTATTAGGCTTTGTTTATTAATGCCATTCACTAAATTTTTATTTGTTATTTATAAATGTATTATTACATACAAATACATTTATAAATAAAACAAATACATTTGAAATAAAATTATTTAGTTGGGTACACATTAACATAACAAATTTAATTGTTTAAATTACAAAAATGAAAAAGTTTGATAGAAAATATTTCCTTTAGACAAAAATTTATCCGCAATAATTATTGCATCGCTTGAAAGAGGACGTATAATTTTACGCGGCGTGCAATACGAACTTTACTTTTGCTATTCGTTTAATATATGTATATAGTATACATGAACATCGGTATATAAATTAATCGGCGAATAAATGCAAATTCGATGGCATTCATCTCGAGACCTTAATCGAACGGAACCTTTATTTTCGCCTCCCCGACAATGTCCATTTTCTATAAATTACTTTCAGAGTTCGTGACGGAATGGCCTCTCCGTCTTACCTTTCTCCTCTCCCCATTTACTTAAAACCCAGACGCATAGCTTTCTGAACAATTACCCACGAGGTTGAAACGAGGGAGAAACGTTGAAAGGCAAATCGCTAAATGTCTCTTCTTTCGGATGACAACGTAAAAGAGTGCTTTTACAGAATGTAACCGGACGAAGTGAGAAGTAGGGTAGAGATATCGAATAGAAAATTCAATTCTCAGTAAAACGATTCCGGTAAACATACGTGCGGAAACACACTTCCTTAAAAATTTCTTACCAGAGAGTTTCGTATATATCGTGCATCGTGTTATTTTTTCGCGTTTACATTGAGATTTTAAGTCTTAAAATTCAAGCCTAAGCCTCAAGTCATAAGAAATTGACCAATCATAGTTGAATGTGAGGAGAATAATCAATGATCGGTCAATTTTTTATTTCTTATTTGAAATTTAAAGCTTAAGCTCACATTTTACGCTTAACGAACTCATCGTAAATGTTCAACATGATTTGAATTACGTATCTATCGATCGATCTTATCCAGTAGACGAAACGTTCGTTCGCGCACATACATCATACACGAGAAATTACGGTATTATTACCATACAACTCAGTGATGATATCGAAAGCAAGTTAGCAGTTTAATTATCCTAACGAGATAGGTTTCGGCGGAACTTGAGAGTTTACTTGTCTGCCTGTCTGTCTGGTTCCGCGCGATCATCCCGACGACATTTCGCGTCTGAGTATTATAAACGCCCGAGATGCCGCGGATAGCTAAAGAGACATGTAGATTCGACGTGGATTTGTCCATATATAAAATGGGACGCGCGCGTGTTTTCGGTCTAAGCGCCGTCGGTTATAAATACGGACCTAAGAGCAACGACATGCACTCACGGCATATGAAATATTCCAGTGGCCCGGCTACGTGATATTCGCAAATGCACGGTATATTCCTTTGTATCTTTGTCTACAGGTGACACGGCTAAAGTGCACTTTTCTCCAAGCGGCGGTGAATGAAAAATGAGAGAAGTGGGAGAGATAGAGAGAAAGAAGGTAGTAAGAGGAAGAGAGATGTATAGTCGACCGGCAGTTCCAAGAGAGGGGTAAGAAACATCCAAGATACAACTTTGCCGGAAGACAGGAAAGAATTAATGAGACGGGACCGAATGACTGACTACCACCTCGCGAAAGACAGGGAGAGAGGAGAAAAGGAAAGAAAGAAAGAAAGAAAGAAAGAAAAGGAGAATTGGATCGCGAAGATGCAAAAGTTTTCTTCAAGCTGCTCGAGTGCGTCTCTCTCTGCTGGTCGGAAGTCACGCGAATCGCTGCTTGCGGAGGTGGCGTGTCCTCCTTTCTTTCCCGGAGCAGCTGAGTGGCTTCTTCTTCCTCTTCGTCGGTCGGCGAGCTAACTTAGTAATCTGAATTTTCCGCGGGGACGTCAAAATAAAGAATACTTGAAAGCGAGGAAAGTAACGAGAGGGTTCTCCGCAGCTGGCCGGTGTGTTACGAGTGGATGTGTTTAATTAAGAAAATCTGAACTAATTCATCTATCAAAGAGACGACGAATAAGTTATTGTTGGAAAACTGTTATTATAATAGATATTATACATTAAGCATACATGATTGCAAATACGAGAACTTATTACATTATAAAATAAATCACAACTGAATTGAGATATGTAAAATAAAAATTTTGTTAAAAATTAAGTGAGCAATTACCGTCTGAATAATAAAAAACAATTAACGACCCTGTAATAAAACGAAAATTTAATTTAAATAATTTTAAATCACTATCGCAACATTTTTTTTATTGTTAATATCAGAGAGTTCTGTGTTTTTAATTATTTATTCTATTAAAGTGGAGCAACGCGCCGCCGTTATATGCTTTTACCGCGTGTCATCCTGATAATATTGGCAATCGATATTGTCTCTTGTGACGGAGATAGCACGTATTTTTGTAGCCACATAGAAGAACTGGTCTCTAATGTTCCGAAAATAAAAACAAAATTCTGTTGACAATGTCAGGTCACAGCGGTTATTTAGTGGAGCATTTTTAGGAGAGATGGCCTCGTTCCATTAATTTAGCATGCATGAAACGTGCTGATATTATTTGCGGCCGTCGTTAACTAGCGCACAGTAAAGTACCATCTTTCATTTTGCTACACAAGATAGTTTAACGATCTTCTTTCGTAAGAGGGAGTATGATAATTAAAACTCTGATAAACGTGAGAGCGTAATGATTTTCCGATAACAAAATTAAAAGTTAGATAATGCCACAAATTTAATCGCGTATATTTAATAGTTATTTTGAAAACACTAAAACATAATAGAGCTGTTGTCTCTTTTATCCTATAATTCATTCCAGCCCCTTGCATTTCTTTATAAATTGTCTTTAATTGTCTTTAGTTTAATCACAAGACTAATTGATAATAAATAAATTACGCAAGTGTAACTTTTAACCGTATAAAATTTCAATCACTATATATACTTTCAACCATTAGATTGCAAAACATGTTTAATATTTCTCGAAATTGTCACTGTAAAATACGAGTATTATATTAGCCTTTCGCGCATTTATTTGTCTAGCTGTACAAACCACCGGTCCTCGCCACTGTGCGTTTTGACTAATATTAATTTTGTTGCATCGCTGCCAACGTTGTATTCTCGCACGAAAATACGAGGAAGTCACGATTTTAATCTAAATCCAAGTATCTTCACTATGCATCTTGACTCGCAACACTCGAACGCGGCGTATTCATAATCAGTGCTGGTACATGTCGCGCCGATCAAGTCCCGAGGAAATCCAATCGCGCAGCGATCTCGCTCACCGCCGTTGTTGGATCAAATAATTTCGGTTAAATGGCTCTTAGAAAACGATCGCATCACGTTGGAGCGACACGATGGCAGCACATCGGTTTGTTAAACGACGCTTTTCTCCGTCTCTTTGCCGACGCTGCTGTTCCAATCTCTTGCTGTTCGTCCCGCGGCATCGATCCTCATCTCGCACTCGTAAACGTCGTAGAAACGAGCGGCTCTGAGGTAAGAACAAACGCCGTAATGACGAAGCTTTGTCGAATTAGAGCTTTCCTTCCCAACCATTTCGCGCTTTTCCCTTCTCATATAGCCACCCTCGGCACCATCCTTACTCACGGCAGCGACACGCACGCACGCATATGTGTGTACGACGTGGTGTGTGTATGTCGCTTGCGGCGTGCCTATTACGGACGCGTTGGCCTCCATGCGTCGAGGTTCCTTTTCCACCCCTGTATCCCTCTTGTCAGGCGTGTGTGTATCTACCGGCAGACATAATTAACAATTAGTTCCCCCTCTCATAAGTCGGGCGTTCCCTTGGTATGCGGCGTGCGTCTATTGCTCCGTAAATTACGTTCCCTTCCTCGACGCAAAATTACGTGCGTAGGATCGCGTACGTGGCAATCATTATTGTTCGTAACGAAGAATATCGAAAAGCTTCGGTCGAGCGACTGTCGAAAGTAGAAAGTTAAAAGAACTACACGAAACAGTTTCTACTCCAATAAGGAAACTCGCTAGATTCTACGCTCTACGTAAAAATAGATTGATAGAGAAGTTCGTCTTAAAATAAAATAAAAAAAAAACAAAAAGTTTCAAAAAGATTGGATTTTTAAACTTGTTGGACACCTTTAATTACGATTATAGAAGCAATCATTAATCGTAACTATTCCGGTACGGTTTTATGTAACATAAGTATTTTTCTGTATCTATAATTAATTGCACGACTGTGTTCTTTAATTTACTCTTGCTACTTCAAGCCAGATGAATTTGTGTGATGGAAAGGATTTTGTTTGTAAATGCAAATAGAGAAACTGCAAACTTGTACGCGCATGTTTGAGGTGCAGGATGCTTGTAGCGGAATTCATTTGTTCGGCAACGTCAACCTCAGCGAATCTCCGCAGAAAAACGGCGCGCGACGTGTGGGAAAATAGTTTTGGAATGAAAATCGGTTGTTTACGATTCGGGAGTGTATTTTTTTCGATGAACGTCGTTGTGACAAGATACCATTGGTAAAAATATTCTGATATTAGAAAAACTGAAGTACGTGTCTAGTTTAATGCCACTGAAATGAAAACGTAATAAACTCGACATCTCGGAAGAACTTACATTTATTATTATAGACTTTCTACAACAAGCCATTATCTAAAGACTCTTCAAGTCTCAAACCGTAAGAATTAATTAATTAATCATAGTCGAAATGTGCGAAGAATAATCGACTATAATTGATTAATTTTTTAAGACTTAAAGCTTAAACTATTATTCCCAGATCTGTTTACGTTACATTAAGTGCTTTCGAAAAAAGCTTCGGACCTTTCATTGTCACTAACTACTTTGGTTTCTTCTACACTGTGCGCCAATAAACGCATTTATGTCGCCAACTACCTAATGAACAAAAACCGAAACAATTTCAACGCGCTAATACAATACAAGTGGCAACGGAGGTGATGTCACTCGGTGGGAAGAAAAATTAAGAGCGCCTTGTAACAATTGGCGAAATTAAACTCGACATACCCTCGCAAAGCTTGATACTTGAGAGACGCGTTCACATTCCAAAACATTTTATTCATTGACGATTTAATAATTCATGACTTTGTGATCCCGTCGATAATAAAAAAAAAAAAGCCTCGAGTTTACATTGCAAGTTCGCAAATCAATCGCTTCTTTTCCATTGAAACTTTCTCCGCTCTCCTTCGGCGAACTTTATTCGTAGATATTTCGTCCGACAATATGGAGGGTTATTTGTGTGTAAAACTCTCCGACTCGGGGATAAGTACAGAAAATAGCGTTGCATTCCTGAAAAGTATTTCGTGCCTTTTTACGACTTTGCTTTTACGTAAGCAAGAAGAAAAAAGTGCAGAGAGATAAAAACAGGCATTCTGTTACGCAATACAGCCGAAAGATTATACATATTCACTCGATGCACTTAAATATCAAATATTATAATACAGTCGACCCCACACATTCGCCGGATAAAATAAAAGATTACAAGAACCAACATTTAATAACGAGATTAACAATGTGTTAATAAACTAATCGAATTTGTAATATACGTTCGTCGATCGATTTGCGGTCTACGCGATTTATTAAAACCGATTCTCTTTTCTTTTTCTCGTTAATAATTTCATTCGTAATTGTATTATTTTATTCGTAACAAAATTATTTATTTATAATCGTTTACATTAATTTTCTGTTTATTCATTTATCGGATGCTTCATTCGATAATCAGTGTAAGACCGCGTTGACACATTTCCTTTTTTTTCTTCTCCCCGTTAATTATTTTAAACGCAATAAAATTATAATTTATTATAATTATTTATTCTCTGTTTTCGTTCATTTATCCTCTGCTTTATCCGATCGGAGGGTAAAAGCATCGACTCCCGCATTATCGATTTGTGGCATAAACCCACAGCGTATATTTCATATCGAACTTAATTACATAACGCTATCACAGAGAGCGGATTTTTTTTTACATCTACAAGAGTCGCGTTAAAACTCTCCGCGAATGGATCGCCCTTCGTTTCTTTTCATCGTCGATGACTCGAAGAAGTTCAGTCGGAATGATCCTCAGGCAGAGATGATAAGCGCGGCGTTTCTCGGGGAAAATGAGCGCAAAATTAATGCGTCCCAGCGGTAGAATCGGGAGAGCGCGAGTTTAAAGTCGACCGACAACGGGGGTGAGGCGGCGCGCGACTTGCGGATGCGCGCGCGAGGCGAGGCTCCGCCGAGCGGCCGTGTACGGGTACGGGCCGCGCTCGCTCACACTGGCTCTCACAGTACCGCGGCGACCCTCGAGTCAGGAGGATCCGTGTCGTCGTTGCCCGTCGACGTCGCGCATCGCTCCCGTGGCCCGGCGAAAAGGGGGATTCGCGGTGGACGAGGAGGCCGCGCGCCGTCGTGAAACGTGAGAACCTCTCCCGCTCTCCGTGACCAAATTCGTGCGCGTCGCCGTCGCCGTCGTCGCGGCGCCTCCTCGGCGGAATTCGCGATTCCTAAGAGCGATCGGCCCGGGAAAAGGGAGGGATTAAAAAGAAAATCACCTTCGTCGCACCTGTGTCGTTCGACACTCTCCCTCACCCCCCCCCCCCCCTCTTCTCTCTCTCTCTCGCGCGCGCGTCGCGATTCGCAATACGAAATCTTGATTCCGCGCGATGTCTGTGTGATATAGTATACGTGTGCGAGGTGTTTTCACGAGTATATTCCTATCCACTTCGTCGTCCTCCCACGCCACCAGCCCGGAATCCGGAGAGAAAGGGGTCGTAGACGGAGGGTGGGAGTGAGACGCCGAAGGTGTCGGAAAGGTAAAACGGTGGAGAAAAATCACACACATCACACGTATGCACCAAACTCCAAGTGCACTGCAAATCCAAGTGGGTAATAATGAAGTGCCTGCATGTATGACTCGAGTTTCCGTGTAAAAGTAACACTATATATTACACGTTTGAATAAATTAAACGTGCATTTTTGCGTATGCGATATAGTGCAATATTTTTACATGGAAAATTAAATTGCACACACATAAAAGGCGTTTATTACACCCCCTTGAATTTGTGGTGCATTATTGTGCAATACAGTGCAATATAGTGCGATACAGGCACTATTTTTACATGGAAAATCACACACATATGAAGGCACTTATCACACACTCACACAGACACACGGATTTGCGATGTCATGGTACCGATTTTTTTGACTCTGTAAATGACCGAGTTTATTTTAATACATGATTTTTATCAGACGTTTCTAAAAATGTCGTTTGGTATCAGTACAGCAATCCCCTGCGGAGATTTTTGAAATTTATTCGGTGATCATCGAGGCTAGAAATGTGTGGTTTTCGCGTGCTTCGTGAGATTGATCCCAACTTTTCATGCGTACCTTTCGTGTGCTTAATAAGGAACAGGATCCCTCATCTCAGTTCTAAAGCACGAAGCACTTCCCTTATATATCGATTTCTTTCCTTCGAGCCTGAATTCCGCATAGGAAGGTACTCTCGCAAAGTGTTTTCGAAATCCCGCTGATAAATTTTTTGGGCAGATACATCGAACGAACAGAAGTGATTTGCACTAAAAGTTGATTTAATTTCGGGGAATACTTGTTGTTCGTTCTCCCTTTTGCGCGAATAAGCTCGAGTTTTTGGACCGACTGTTTACTCAACGTCGAGCCCGTAAACAGGAGGTCGAAGACGCTCCTTTCACGGAAAAGAATTCTACAGTTCGTCGGTGCATCGCTAGCGATCGCCACTGCACTTCCATGTCTGAGGCGCGTGTATGGTTTCTACTTTTCCTCCGTCTGTCGAGCTCACTGATGGAATGTCGCTTCATTATTACGCGATTTTCTCCATGATACTTTATACAGTTTATATAGTAGTAATAAAAATTTCGATATGAAAACCTCTTTATTGCTATTAATTCATGAACATTAATTAACAGTACGATTCTATGCAGTTGGAAAATTTTATACATTTAACGTCCTAAACGGTCCACTTAAATTTTTGTATTAATTTAACACAAGATAAATATGTAAAAAGTAGTCCAAATAATATGTAAAAAAAATTAACATAAAAATATATAACTGACATAATTTGTAAGCAAATTGTGTATTTTTTCAGTAAAACTAACATTTATAATATGTTAAGTTAACACGTATTTTATTTATCTTGAAATTTACGTTTGAAAAAAATTAGTATTTTTATATTATTTAATTACTTGTAAATTATATTATTTTGATATTAAGAAATACTACATACTAATTTAACACAAATTAATCAAGTAACATAATCTCATTAATCAGTACTCAGATACATTAAAAATTTAACACAAAATTAACTTCTGTAAACTGATTTTAACATAATTACAAAAAATGTTTTTACTATTATATGTATATAAGTAATGTTTGTTATAATATGAATTTTCTTTCATTGTGTACATTCTAATTTATATCTCAATATTCTTTAGTAGCTCCACATTTTTTTAAGCCGTTCAAAAGTATACTTTAAAACGTTTTAATTATCTATACTCATCGTTATACGAATATATATCATATTATTGACTATAATTCATTTTTAATTCGCAATGACACTTAATACGTGCGGTGTCCGATGCGAGCTTCAGTAACCCGAGTTACATCCCATGAGTTAAGGTTATTATTACGCAGTAACTATTACGTATTCGCGCGATGCGCAGCTCAGATTTTGGCGAGGGGAGATTCCATTAACTACGGTTTGGAACCCTAAATCCAAACTCGCTCCGGCTCCAAACCAGTAACGTGGTTCCGTCTCAGATTCAACGCGTAACTATTAATTCTCCAAAGCTAATTATTCGAAACGTGTCGTATGAGAGTTTAGTTTTCGCAGAATTATATAGAATGTTCAATAAATAATATAATCAAACCAAATTACATTGAGACTACAAAGAAGTTGATTTGGTAAGCGTGATAAAATAATCAATAAAATCGAAGTAATGAAAATATTGCGTTGAAAATTAAAATAAACGATTATTTTCTCATTTGTTCTCGAAGAGAGTTCCTAGTTACGAATGGCAATCAATTTATTCTTCGATAAGATTAGCTGGAAAACATTACGCGCCCTTATAAATTCACGCAAAGTCTTTCTTTTCGGACAAGATTCTCAGGCTTTTCATTATTTACGTGCTAGCAAGTAATCAGATTTGCGACAACTTGTTGCTTACCGGAAAGCGCGCGAGGAAAGACGAAGTTCGAAGACACTGAGACGGAGATTCGCGCTAACAAACCGACGAAAGATACAAGGGAAAGAGAGAGAGAGACAGAGAAATCGGCCCCCGCGGCCATTAAATTAATCAACCGCCCCGACCTAGGAAAACTAGCGACGGGCCCCAAGTCTGAAACTCTCCGTCATCCGCGATCGTTTGTACACCAACGTCGTATTTCCCTCGGTCGCCGTTGCTTCTACTTTCCGCGGGAACAACGACGATGACGACGGAATAGGGTCACCGGGGCTAAAAAACGAACGCCGTATTACAGATCTCGCGATACGACCGAGCGAGAATGCGAAGCCGGCGGAGTGTCGGCTCGCAAGAAACGTAACTCGTGGCCCGTGTGAGTTACTCCACCGACTCCGGTAATGAAACATAATGAATTGTAAAGCAAAAAGGAATTTTCAGTTTACCCACCGCTGTAGCTCGCGAGGGTGACTCGCGCTCCGCGGTTAAATAATGTTTCGCCGCGGCCTGTATTCCTAGTCGCAAGAACCAGTCCTCTCTCCGGCGAAACTACTTCCAGCTCTGCTTTGCGTCGTCGAGCCCGACTCTCAGAGTGGACTATAATTACAGATTTTTACGCAACGGGTTAGTGACGCGAGCTGCGAATTGAGGACGGTCTCCGACCGACGGCGACGGTTCGCCGCATGTTTTCACGTGCAAAAATAATAGAGGGAAAACCATAACCAGGAGGCTCCATTCCTGCGCGATGCACCTTACAAATTAGAAAATAGAATGAAACTGGATAAGCATATTACACTGATCGACAATGATTTTGTTAAATAAATAATTTTGATTAATTTTTATGTATTTTTTAATGCTAATTTTAAAAATGAGGTATAGAGCTCCCTGTGAGCTCTAATTTTTTTTATAACCGACATATCTTTTTAACTTATATATTTTGCTAACAAATAGTTCCTTATACGAGATCTTTTTTTTTTAATTAAAATAATTTATTTTTGTTCGAATTCTTTTATAAATTATATTAAATTCAGTAGCTTCCTACAAACATTTATTTACTTAGGTACATCTAATTAGAAAAAATAAGTAAAAGAATAGATACGTTATTCAAAACTCTTTTGCTCTCTTCATAAATTGCCTAATAGATTCGAAATCAGTATAAAAAGTACTAAAAGCAACACTGTTTCATTTAATATAAAAAAATGAAATGTTCGCTCATTTTTTCATCAATATTATTCTTTGCGAGAAACGAAGGAATATCAGAAAAAAAATTTCGAGAAGTCTACTTCTCCATTAAAAAGAAATTAGCGTGATAAGCTTTCTTCTCATAATTTAACAATTTTATTAAATGATTTCATAACAAGTTGAACTACTAAAACTTCTATTAAAATTGAGAAGACTGAACATTTCTTGCAATTAATTAAAAGTTGAATGTCTTAGAATCTAGAGAACGTTCTATAAAACTACATGCGTTTTTGCATTCTGCATTAAATACGTACGAAAGCTAGGTTTCTAATAATGGAAGCTATTTATATCACAATACGACGGCGGATAATATACAAAATGCATTGAATCGTATCTTTCTCGGATCCGGTTTCTCACAACTGCGCAGCGCATTGTGATCAATACCGAATCGAGAAGATATACTGAATAATGCTGAACATCGAAAGTTCTGTAGTTATTTCGCAGTATCGACGTGGAGGGAAATGCTCAGCGGTGGATTCCAAGTTGGCGAAGAGTTTTGCGCAAAGATATAAATATTTTCCGTGTGCTTTTCATTAACTGTTTGTTTACTTTATAATCTTTCCGCCAGAAAAGCTAGCTGTGAGATACAGACGGATTATCTTAAAAATGTTGTGTTTACAGAAAGAAGCTTTCCTAAGCATTACTGTAAATAAGTAATATTTTCGTGCAATATTTCCAAGCATAAAATATTCAATATTTATGTCATAGAGATATTTATGTGCTATAAAGATATTTATATAATACTCTCATCTTTCTCACGAATTGTGTTTACTAAGTATCGTTAATCCAATGCCTTATACGAGTTATATTGACAACTAATATGGAATTTGACGTTAAGAATATCTAAAGCACTTAACTAAATACTTAAACATTATTACATAATATTTGATACTGCAAAATATTGTTCATCTGAAGGCTACATTGAACCCTAAGATTATTTGTTTTGAATTACGTAAAAAGAGTAATATTATATAAAATTATTGTACAATAACACATTAAATATCTAGGAGTCGCTTAAAATGTCATTTGTTTTAGAATTTAGTCTTTATAACTTTATTACTAAGAGAGAGAAAAAGAGCAAAAATAATTATTATTTTACTTTAAAATCTTGGATGTTTATTTTAGAAAAAAAATGCCTGTAATTTTTTAACATCACACGTGTTGCATTATAAATATATATTTCCATGTAAAAATAACAGAATACTTTTGTAAATATTAATATGATTCTAAATATATAATATGATCCACACACACACATTTTAAAATTTGATTGATAAAGAAACTTTATAAAATATTGAATAGCATAATGGTCTGTCAATTCACATTGGAGCGGTTCCAGCGACGAAATTTTCCTTTAAGTCGAGTGGTCAGCCGAAAATCTAAATCCGGGAACATCCACCACCGGTTCGAGATCTCGACGACCTGAGTGCCACCGTCGACTGATCAGAAACGATTCGGATGCGATTTGAATTTCGAACGCCCGCAGATCTGCATACGTAAACACGCGAGGAGCACGCCATACTCGCTCACTCGCGGGATATGATCGCGTATACCTATGCAATACCGCATAATCATCTGGGAAGGAGAACAACTGACTGATTCCCGATCTTTAATCAGTAGATTACGGAGTTTTAAAGCACCGCGCGCGCGAGATTTATGCGACTCGCGAGGAAGCAGTACGTATGCGAGGGCAGGCGATAGCGGTGGCGGTTTTTACGACGGACATTTTTCCCGATCGTTTCCGTGAAGATAAGATGATAATTGAAAAACGCTCGACCTCTCTCTCTCTTTTTACCATAAAGGTTATAATGGATTCATCTAGGAAAGAAATCAGCTTCCCCCCCCCCCCCCCCCCCGAGCGTCTTTAACACGGCACTTTACCTGCCTGCGCGATAATACCGCGTTATCCTTTTGATTGCATCCATGTAAAAGAACCCTGGAATCAACCCCCTCTCCTGCCCCGTACCGAGCTCTCGGCGCCACCTGAATTATTCAGCAGTTACGCGGGAAAACGCGCGCGGCGCGTCTCCTCTTCCTCGTCGACATGCCCGCGGATAAATTTTGTTTACCGCTCTGAAATCGGGTTACTACTGTGGAGCCGCTTAACAATACAATTCACAGGCAGGGTACACCCATTTCCGTGTGGACTGTCGTTCTGAATTATCATATGTGCCTCCATACACGTTCCGGGGCATGCATTCGTTATTATAATCGAGATTGATTTTCAGGAGCATTTGGTTCTACCGGGTCTTCCCTCGATAAAATTAGAATGAATTTTTTTCCGGGAATTTCGTGAAAACATTAAAATATTGAATTAAAATGTGGAAAAGCGTATTTCATAATAATTCAATTTTTTTGGAAAATTTAAAAAATATCCATATAATATAAGTGAAAATGAGCAAAAAAAATATCTTATGTATTTTATTCTTCGCTGCATTCAAACGTCGCGATAACGCGTGATTATGCAAGACGCATGTAATGGCTCGACGCCTATAGTTCTGTCGTTAAACGAGGCAACACCAGCGGAAATATCAGATGATTGTGCGGCTCCAGGACATGATGAATTGTTACCCGACTTTATTCTATTTCAGTCCATTCCCCGATAAGAGATAAGCTTTATATTTTCCCCGGACGGTATATCGTGTTGTAGTAATGGTAGGAATTACTACCCGGAGTAGTTGCACTTGTAGGTCGTTCTGCAACTTTATCTTTCCTTGACGTTTCCTTGTGCGGAGAGCACTTTAGGAAAGTTTCACGTTTCTTTTAATATTTTGTTGGAAACACGCTCGGAAAACTGTCGAGAATAACGTTCGCGGCGCACAATTCGCACGTCGAATTCCTCATCGCACGCAATTTCAAAGCGTTCCAAGAATGCAGCGTGCGCGCAGACAACATTCACATGTCGCATACCTCGACGCACATCAACCAAGTTGATAGACGTTTGATGACGATGTTTTTTCAATCTTCTCTTTTCTCTCTTTTCCCGCAGATGTCCCGTGGCACGTGGCACCGGTGGTCGGTGCTCTTGCTGCTTCTGCTCGCCACGAGATTCCTCTCCGTGCACGGCCAATGCGGTTCGTACACCCAGGACCGGCAGGAGAAGCAAGACAAGCAGGACAAGTTGGCGCTCTACAAGGTCATGTTGAGGACCTACTGGTCGAGAGCGCGATTCCCACGACATTATCCGGAGTGGAAGCCTCCAGCGCAGTTCGGCAAGCTGATCGGTAAGTGATTTCTGTCAATTCGCATTTTGCGAAAAAAAAAAAAAATATCCAACAATTTTGACTCTGGAAATGCGCGTCATGGTACACATATCCTGTCCGGGACAATTTTCGTAATTTTTACACCCATTCCTCTTGATCGTATTTTCAAGCACATACATAGTTTATCATCGAGAAATAACGCCTTATTCACCTTCTTGCACAAAACTCGTGTAATAGCGATGATTAAGACATCGAACTATTTCATTTGTACCCTTTCTTACATGCGGTCCTGCTTTAATTGCTATTCTATCCTATATTCCCTATTTTCTTTTTCTTATCCTTATTATTCCACTTTTATTTTATCTGTGTCTTAAATATATTACCACAGTTGATACACGTTTCTTATGTTAACGTATCATAACACCATGGTATACACAAGAATTTGCGATTATCATTTTAGGATTAATGTTGCAGTCTCGGCTGCAGTGGAGGCGATAAAAGCCTCGAGTAATTTGTGTAACTGGTGTAGTATGGTAGAAATCGAGCGATTCCGCGTGCCAAGAGTTGTTTTTCTAGAATAGTTATCGTCCAATTTAAAAGCTGATGTCTCATTTGCGACGCATTCGAGAATCCAGCTCGCATTTCGGAGTGAAAATTGAAATGTAAAACGGCACGTCGAAAATACTTCGCCTCTTTACATACGTATCGAATGCAGTTTTAATTGAACGCGACGTCATGAAAATTAGATTAAATCGTTCCCGGCGCGATTCGAATCCCGCCGATAGAGAGAACGCGATAAAAGAACGAGATTTTTCTGATTATTTCGAATCTACAAACGCGATTCGCGAGCAACGCGATCATCTGCAGTCACCGAGCGATGTCACCTTAATGAGATCTCTCGACACTTTCTCTCTTCCTCTCGCTGACATTTTCGCGTTCCATCGATTCCCCCGGTGAACGACGGTTTCTCGCGCGTCACTGCCGAAACTTTAATTCGATCAAATCCCTCCAGGTCTCGCGCGCGATTCCGATCACGGCGAATACTTATTTCTCCCGACGGTTTGCGAGCCGGTCGCGCGGTTCGGGCTACGTCAGCCTGAATCTTATTCCCCAGGTTTATTCTCTTTCGACCTCCTTTCTCCGTGGTGGCGCGAAGACGACGGGGGGATGAAACGATAATTGGAGAAGTTGGGAATTATCGCATGACGCCGCTGGCGTTTGCAGTCGTCTGTGATGCCGCGCCTGACGCGAATTTGAAATGTCGTCGCTTGTGCATGGATGCCCGCGAAATGGCTGTAGAGAATGTATATACACGAGGTGTCCCGAGAGGTATTCTGGCTTTCGTTTAAATAATTCCTTCGGACTAATTTGGGATATCCGTTATCCGAGACTTCACATTAAAGCTATAAAAGAATCGATCAGTACTAAATGAGAGGTTTTGTTCACTATTACACACACATCGATCGCAAAACTGATCAGGATATCTAATCTTGGTAGCTTTTAGTTGGGCGACACCCTGTAGACATACGAACAGGTGTCGTAAGTCTTCGTTGGTCCATAAATCCCTCGCATCCCCTCTCGCTACCAGTTAGTCTCTATAGTTTCACGCTTTCGGTTGGTGTCTGTGGTCGCGACCCTTCGTTCTCGCCTCGCCTCGCCTCGCCCGACCCACTTCCCACCTCGGCTGGCACCAACCATTCCTTTCTTCCGTCGTGAAGTCGAATAAATCCCGCCGTTAGACCTGATCCGGCCGTTTCGCCGAATGTACGAGCGTTCCGCGAGAAACCTCAAATTCGAATTAGAAAGCCGCGCGCGCGCCACCGAAATTCAATTTCCAGGCTCCAGCGGAGTCGAGAAACCGCGGTCGGTGGGCACGATATGAGGAGAATTCGGAGAGCTGCGGTTCGCTACCTCGGCCACGTTTTGTTCTTCCACCGAATCGTTTTCGCGTACGCTGACAGTAATGTTCCACGACTCAAAATTACTTCCTGAAATATCTTGTTCGAACATGCGAAGCTAATAATTGTACTTTTTACGTAAGAGTGAATTAAATAAAAAAAAAACTCCCTGATAAAACTTTTAGAATGAACTCGCCCTGGAAAGTGAGATCTGACTCTTAAAGATTGAAAATTGAGCCACTTCTTTTCAAGACTGGCTGAATTTTTACTCACTTTAGAGTGAGATTGCACTCCAAACATTTCATCGATAACAATTAATCACAAATAATTATATTTTTGTAATTAATTTTTTCTTGTGTAATCGGAGATGCAATAAATTATTCTCCTTTCGAAAACTTTTTCTTCGAAGTTTTGTATATCTGATCGCCTCTCTCCCGCTCTTTCTTCGTTTACTAAATAAACTATATCTAAAGGTATTTATATTTATCTATTTTAATTGAAACTGCGAAATCGATGTTTACCTTGGCGATAAGTTTAATGATTATATGTCGCGACTCAGCCCGAGATTAATTTCGCAAGAATATAATCTTGCGCGCAAATAAGAAGAGGCGCAACACAAAAAGTAAAAAAAAAAAAAAGAAAATATAAATATATAGATTGGCCCCGGAAAAGAGGATTGAATGCCAGTTAAATAAAGACTCGGAGGAGAGACACGAGGACTTTTTTTTTTTGCGTGATACGAAAGGGCCACGTCAAGTGGGCTCGAAACAGAACAGAGCGGAACAAAAGCGGCGACAAAACGTAATCGAAAATCCTTTACGCCGTTCCAGGGAGGAATCGCGGGCATGGGGAAAAACGAGGCCCGAGGGGTAGTTCGGGTCAGAGGGAACAGAGGATGGTAGCAGGTTTCTCTCTGCATTCCGCAGGACCTCCACGAAAGAACTCTCCGTGGATATATCCTGCGTGCACACGGACGAGTGAACACGTTCGATCGTTAACGGCCGACTAATGGAATGGAATTCGCATCGCTTCGTCCTCTTCGCCGTACAACCCCCCCGTCGTTTCCGCCATTCCTTCAGTCGCGCGCCCGAATCGTAAAACTGTTGCCGTGCGCGCCGCCCGTTGCTTTTCCCTTCATGGCTCCGGTCGATTTAATTCGATTTTTTCCTCTCTTTTCGCCGCTGCTCTTCTTCCTCAGCCACGGTATTTTCCTTCCACCTTTTCTCCCCCCCCCCCTTTTTTATCTCTAGTTCCTGAACTCCGGATTTAAGTGGAGGCGCACGCAACCACGCGCGGTCATATTTTTTTTAAAGCGGTATCGAGACTCTAGGTACACCGCGATACGCCGTACATTTTTTAGACTTTACAGCGCGTAAGTATAAAGATCAATCTCGCGCTCGTATACAAAAACAGACTGATTCCTCAGATGACATTAATACTTATGAATTTCGTAAGACGAATTAAGATAAAATACTAATAGCATTTAGTTTCGTAGTGAATAATTTTACTACGAGAGACTAACGCTTTAGTTTGCGTACTTTTGCGAAAAAAAAAAAAAAAAAAAATAGTGCGTTTAACGAAATCGCGTATATCGGAAATCGAATATAAACGCATTGAAATAGTTATAAGTAAACCGGGTCGGAATAAATACGCATTTTGCTCCGCAGTTACGAGCTCGCAACTTGCCTGCGCAACATATTCACAAGGAACAAAGAGACGCGCTGTTACCCGCGCGCGTATCTGCAAGGCAAACACGATAATAATAGCGTCGCTAATGCACGGCAGACGCTACGCTAATGGCGAGCAAATATCTTTTTTCAGCAGTAAAGCAAATTACATCAGTTAACAAGGAAAATCTTATAAATGTCTGCGTCGCTTGCGGAAACGCGAAATATTTTCTGAAAGACGTAAAACAATTTCACGACGCTATTCCGATCATTTCATACTATATATATGACGAATCTATCTTGAAGGTTAAAATATATATTTAACAATGTCTCGAAATCATGCTCGCCCTGCTAAAATATTAAAGGAAATCAGTGAAAATTCTATTTGACATAGGTATACCAATTAATTATCTGTAACATATAGCGCGCGTAGATAACGGCGGGCTCTTTCATTATAACGGTAGACACATTGACACTGCGTATACTGACGCAATAATCCCATGACGATGAATTATTCTCGCGACAAAAAGCACCGATCGATATTCAGATTTTTATTTCGTATAATACGAACGGCGGGATTATTACGGCCATATGTTTTCCATAATATGTTTCCCCACGTCGTCGCTTTTATTCAACGGCGATGATACACGTCGAAAGTTCGGGCTATTCGTGAGAGAGGAATTGTCCCGAGGCCATCAGCAAGCCAAAAGGCACTTTGAGGTATGCGAAAGTTTGCCTATTTCCCGTATGCTAATCGACTTCATAACAGCGACAGGAAAGAATGATATCCCGTCACCGAAAACGGCTCGTATACGACCGATAACGGAGCCGCGAGATAAACATCGTTCAAGATACTTTGTGTATACTATTTCGTGGACGCGTTTTCAGGGCTATTCATGCGGCACTCCATCCATCTTTAAATCCCCCGGCAGAATCTCTTTGAGAGAGTCTCTTCTCTCCCATAGTAGCGTGAATCATCCAACGCGGCGCATAGGGCGGCCCAAAAATATCTCCGGTGAGCGCCGGTCGGCTTCCGATGTAAATGTGCCTGAATACGCTAGGATAGATTCACCAACCACTAACTTTAATAAATAATCACTACGAGCACGTCCGAGAATCAGATGTACTTTATGTCTTCGCATCTTCGAGAAAAAGCGACAAGTAAATTGATAAACAAAGAAACAGAAGGCTATACACAAACAGATCTATTCGTTCCCGTCTCTATCAACGTAGTTTAATTTTAATATCGGTTCAAAACTAACTAGTTTTAAGAATAAGAAAAAGATGAAGGGAGCAAGTTGTGAACCGAGATTAAAATTAATCTACGCTGATAGAAACGGGCAGTGATTATAATGAGCGCTGATTGGTGCCATTCTGTCGACTCTGAAAAGAGTATGGTGTTCTTGTGCAATTCGTGCAAGTGCCGCAGAGATCTGAATCATAAGCGACTGCGACTGGGAGCGCAGCGGAGTGTCCAATATAACTTTATACGCGACGTACACAATATACCGTAGATTTCTCGGCAAGTTCTCACGTTTAGACACCGCCGACAGAACGTCTTGGAACTTCGCCGGAGGTGAGGCAGACTTCGCCAGACGCGGAACGGGGCCACGTACCGCGCGAAGTAAGATCGCCTATAGAATCACCGCGAACGATGCGTGTATACACAACTTGTATACGTGCGCGCGTACCCGTGCAAGTACGCTAATCTCACTGAACTTTCGAAATATATAGTCGCGTCCGCCTCTAAAGCACATTTTCCCTTCTTTATTAGATTCCCGCTTTCCCGGGAATGCTCGACTTGGCGACGTGGCGGCAAGCCAAGAAAAGAACGTACTGAATCTGAGGCAATAATTCTACTAGCGGCGTCTGCATGCTAATTATGTGAAATTGTACGAAGACACGAACGTAATCGTCGAATAATTGAAACGTGATTTACGAGAATAAGAATTGGAAGGAAGACAACGCGCTATCAAAATCCAGTAATAGGAGAACCGCGCGCGAGAGGTGGAAAATGTTTGCGCGATGTCAGCTTCCTCTTCTGACGTGGAAGAGCCGAGAGAGGGACCGTTTCTAATTATTCTACGCCCGAGACACCGCGCGGTGCTCTCGTTATTTTTTCTTTTTCCTTTCTTTTTTTATTTATAGCGAGAAAGCAACGGTTTGGTGCAAGCAAGGCACAGAGGGAGAGAGACAGAGAGAGAGAGAGAGAGAGAGAGTCGGCAGGACTGCGAGCGAGGTAAGCGCGTGGAACGGAGATCCAGAAAAAGCGAGGAGGAACGAAGCGAAAGAGGAAGGGAGAAAGATCGGGAAGAGACGAGGGGGTAGGTAGTGCGCGAAGAGGAGTATTTTTAGCCCGGGCCGGAGAGAGAGAAGCCGAGCACGAGCTTCTCTCGTTTTGCTCCCGTTTCTCTTTTCCCGTATACACACCGGCTGCACCCATATTGACGGTGAAAAGCAGAAGAAACGGAACGGACGGGAAGAGGAGAGTGCCACCATTGTGTTGGCGGATTTGTTAAGATTGAAATGTCGAGGGAAGGGGGATGCAAACGCACTGTGACTACGACGGATCACCGGCTCCTTCGTCCCCCTGCGAAGAGATTACGTAATACACAGTTAGTTCCCCCCGTGTTAAATTCATCGACGTTAAAAGCACACCCCAAACCGACCATCGACGTTATACAATCATCCGGCCTCGCTAAACTTGATATACTTCAGCCCTCCTCGCGGCCTTTCCTCCGTCATCCGATGCTTCGAAAGGAAACCGGAAGCACTCCGCCGTACGTCTCGATTAGCAACGTGTTGAAAGAGGTACCTACTGAGGCAATTTTTAGTCTATCCAGCCACAGACCACTTCCTGTTTGCCTGAACTCTAGTGTTTAGTCTTCTTTCTAAGAGACACTCTCAAAGCGGCGTTTGCTTCTCGAATTCCGATTTCTCTCATTAACAAACTGACTATTTATCGTCTATGAATCGTTACATTATTTCGCGTTATCAAACATAGCGTGTATCATCTCAGAAAGCCAATGCACAAAAAAATATTTATACAACAATTACTTGTTTCAAATATCTCAAAAGTTGATATATTCGCAAATCTATCATAAGTTTATCACAAGCATTAAATTTATTCGAAATATATTTTGATTCCTAGAAAATTTAATGCTTCACTCAAGATTAAAATATAAATTCGATTTGTTTATTATATAAAATCGCTTCTTTGGTTAATTTTATATACTTAAAAAAAAAATAAATTCTTGTTTTGAGTACATAACGATAAATTCTTCTTAAAGTTTTAATAAGTATATTTTAAGATTTTACAAAAAATTCTTTCTTCAAGATAACTATTACTTAAAAGGAAGAAAATTAATTAAGTAATGCGACTTTTCATCGCAACGGAATAATATTTTCTGTGCGCACCATCTTATAATATACGCTAAATATATTCTATCTTGTACACAAAGTTAATGTCGTCCTATTCTTTGATTTATATAGTAATAACTCTTTTTTTATATCCACTTTTTACGCGACGAATTTAAATGACGTGTCAAAGTCGTATATATGATAGACTTAAAAAGATATATTTTATATAATAACATTAGAGACAGATCAGCTTATTTACTGATCCCCGCTTGAAGGGAGCTCTGACGACTTTACTGAACCATAAAATAATAATATTCATCGCTTTGCTATCCACGTAATAAAATCGTTTCCCTGACTGGTTCATTTCCCATCTTAATTGGCTAACTTACTAAGACACGCAAATTCTCAGGCAAATCTAAAAAGCCCATCCGAGACTCATCTTTGTGGAGCATCTCGTTGCTCGGCCGTTTAAGCGAGGAGTGAACGGATTTACAATTTAATGCCTGTTCAAGTCTTAATGCTAATTAAGCGAGACTCGCTCAACCCGCGATAACGCGGATTCGAGACGATGACGTACCGCGATACTGTGTTAACGCAACTCCTCAGTAGATTGAGATCGTCCTAATTTCCGCAATTACGAGTTTCGCAGATGACACGTTGATTCACAGTATCGACGGAGCACCGAGGATTCGCTCCTAAGAATTTCATCGATTTTCCAGCATCTTTTGAATTTGTTTGCTACAAACTCAGGAATAACACACGCGGCTATATCGATTTGTCTCGATGTGGCGGCGCGATGTAAACACATTCGCCGGTCGCTGATCTGATACAGCGATAATACGGATAATAATTTGTGGCGACAGGAAATGGCCGATACATTAATAACGGTGTGTCCGGTGTACTCGACGTCTGCGTTATTTTACTGTCGCGACAAACGTCGGCGATCGAGGTACCGTTCTTGCAGTGCCGTCGCGAAAAATATTTATATCGACGCATCTCGACAACCGAAAATAGAACGGGGTAATGTACTCGGAGACACACGCGGAGTCGCTCGCGCGAATACGCATAATTGATCCGTTTAATAAATTTTCACGCGTCATCTATGCATTCTCGGCAGAATATTGGATTGAAAGAGTAATTACGCATAAAACGCGAGCTCTCCGTGAGAATCAACTCTTATCGGACAACTGATATTTTGAACGGCGTTCCTTGCTGCTAACACGGTTTTTCAGTTATCAATTTTTCCTGCGTATTATTTCTCCGTGTTATAAAATACGACATTGCGTGCGTGATATTATTATTGTTTGATGTATACTTTATTGTTATTATTAAATTAGAAATATTTATACAGGTTTATTTCTGTGCACAGCTCATTATTGCGTTATTTCATAACATGTCTGAGAAAAAAAAGTACATTAATTAAAATACATATTTTATATAATATAATGACACGTGCGTGTGAATACGCAAATAATATCAAATAAATCATTACTGATTTATTAATACAATATATTTCATAATCGTACTGCGATTGTATAATTGTCAGCAAAATCGAGTTCTAGTCATAATATAATATAAAATGGATTCAGTATTAACGACATAAGTTTGACAAGAAGCGAGGTCGAAGCGCGGCGAAAGACAGGAAGGCGTCTTAAATCCGAAGTAATTCATTAAGAGCGCCGCGGTACTTCTGGTTTTGACTACTCCGAAGGGTTTTTCTCCCGGGGGCGAATCTTCCCCTTATCAGTGTCGTAATCGCCAGCCAGAACAAACCGCAAAGTGTAACGAAGGAGGAGCCCGGTTAGAGAGAAGCGAGCGACTGACAGAACACCAGGAGACGCGAGAGCGAGGTGGAAGGGAATGAAGGAGAGAAAGAGATAACACGAGATAGTGGTTTGAGGTGAAAGGGTGGGAGGCAGGACAAGTACGACGGAAAGCTTTCTGTAGCAGATGTAGTACTCGCATCTGAAAACCATCCCCCGAGGGGCTTTTGTTGATTTAATAAACGCCAGCCCTTGAGAGCTCACCAGCCCCCGACTACCCATTGTCATACCCTTCCTTCCCTCTGTCGCCCCATCATCTCCTTTTCTTTTTTTTTTTTTTTTTTCCTTCGTTTTAACGTATATTTTCTATCTTTACTCTCTTGTTTAGTCTTCTCTCGTTTCAGTCGCTCAGCACGCTCATTTGTTTCTGGTGCTTTCGGATTATATTACGCGCGAATCAATGTCCGACCACCGGACGACGGGGATTGGGGTAGGAGGGAGTGCGAAAAGAGGGGAGGAAAGAGAGACTCTTTCTCTTTGTCCGAGAGCGCAGAGCGGGGCATTTACATGATATGCGAAAACATCGAATCGCATAACGAAGCGACGATGCCGTGTTCTTGAAACACTTTCGAATTCACGGAATACGCCGATTGGATTACAAAGCGCGGGGGTATTTTGCCGTATGCGATTTTGTGTGCGCGGCTGTAATTACCTCACTCGTTATCCGAACTTCTTTTCACAGCTATGCGCTCTCGTTACACCGTATCGTATTCTTTTTCGAGTTCCCTCTTTCTTTTTTTTATTTTCTTTTTTTTCCATGCCGGACGGCCGTATCGCGTTTCCCCTTCGTTACGATATCGTATTTTTATCGGGACGAGTCTCCCTTTGAATTTTAATATTCCCCGTTACATAATGGAGTCGCGCACTCGACAAATAGAGTCGGAAAATCCTTATCCCTCCAGGATCTAGGAGCAACCAGTGTCAAGTGGTAATTTCCTGTGAAATTATTCAAATGGCGCCCGCCCCCTTCTTCGTGAAGCTCCTCTGCCGCTCGGCGATTGGCACGGAGAGCAAATCACCCGCATTTTCTCGCTCTTCGATTCTAGGACGAATCAAGGGTCTCCGTCCTTCGTGATCCTGGTGAATCTCAAAAGACGGCTATTTACACGAGAAGTTGAAGAACGATCGTTAATACGCCTCGATCTATTAACGCCATGCTCACGATCTTCTCATATTTCCCAAGTAATAATTGTCAAGTAAATCGCTTTTCGTGAAAAAGTGCAACCGCAACGGAATTAAATATTCCTCAAAAGTGACGTGTCTTTTTTTTAGATTCAATAAATCTTACATTATAATTCTAGAAACGTGCTGAATAAATGATACAACTTTTGCATTTAGATCGTTCGCTTCTTTTAGAATTTTAATTCCCGATTACGAATATTACCTTCGCATTTCGTATTGGCTAGACGGTTTTTAGTAGACTTTCGTCTTGTTATACTGTGCCCGACAAATCTCCGTGGCTGATAAGCGTTGGGTAATGAGTACTCACGTCCCATTAATAAATTCTTTCCCTCGTCGAGCTCTTACGAAAGGGGATTATCCCTTTGGTGGCTATCTCAGCTGCACTCGTGCTATCAACAGTGCTTTCACACACGCGGTTTTCACGTACACACGTGACCGCGCGCGGCCGTTTGCGTAATGAGCCACGTTCCCTGTTATGCGATCGTCATAATAATGCGTCCTTGCACGGAATAAAATCTGATTAACGAGCTAGTTTGGCGGAAACACGATATTAATTACGATTTAGTGCTACGTAGGTGGAATTTCATTTCTGGAATTGCCCTGGTTATTTGGCGTACGTGCTAGTGTCCCGCGCTATCTGAAGGGCATACTGATGGTATTCGATATTTCGCCAAAGGTTTCCGTGTCGCTCTGTACACTGGAATAGATTACTGACGAATTGTTTGTACCGCACTTTGAAGAACGCTCTTTGCAAAATTTGTGCACGACAATAATCGTTCGCGACTTATTGCATATAATCGCTTCAAAACGGTCTTTAAAGACAAAGGAAGATATTATTATACATTAGTATTGCTAAATTAGAAGCTGTTTTCCAGCTAAAATGAAAAAGATGTGTAAAATTGTTTACGAGAGTAATATAACCCGATGTTTCTCTCCCCAAGATTAAATGATACACCACTCGACTCCGCTTAAGTATAGCCCTTTAATACGATATGTATTTTGCATACTTTTTGAACCTTTTTATTTTAGCAAAAAAAAAAATCCCAACTTCCTTTTTTTCTCATTGAATTTAATGACAATAAAAGTTAGTGACTAATAAAATAAACATACACATATCCGTTATATAATTGTTATTGCGCTATATATATTGTTATAATTATTCCATTATATATATGTAACGATTTCAGTGGTTGTAAGATTTGCAAATCTAATTTTGGGCTTAAATTCGCATATGAATGATTCATAGTGCATAATTTCGTTCGAAATAACGGGATCCCATGATTTATGAACGAATGTTTAGGATGCGAAACGTAGCTTCACCATAGACAGATAACACAGTTGAACTACTGACTCACTTCGTGAGGATGGTGAGGATCATTTCGCAGGAACGATTCATTCCGGCTGTGCCCGACAACGATAATATCGAATGACCCCTTGGATCCATTCTTTGCGGTGTCTGCATGGTAATGTTCAGAAAATCTCTGATAATGTTGAAATGATGTAAAAATAAGTAAAACTGTGTTTGTTCTTAGATTTATGTGCGGAGCGCATGAAAAAGATTTGCGTTTCACAGAGCTACTAATTTCTTTTTGCGAGCATTTATCTTGTCTAAAACAGTTTTCTGTCCGCAACGCTCGGCACAGCACAAGGCAAAACATTTCACGTGTATCCTCTAATATAATTACAATTATGCATATACCGTGTAACTGTAGTAATAGTAATAATAGCAGTAATGGCGTAATAGTCTCTATCTCGGTCGGCTTAGTGGCACTGTATGTGCCATCTGATGCTTTCGCCCTACGTGCTTTAAAGTGCTACGTTCGATAAGGACGCGTGAAATTCTGCTCACGCATTCCCCTCTCGCGACCAGGGATGGGTGTAAATTCCCTTTTATCGCGAACGCAAACGTGGCGCCCTCGTCGTTTGTACGTCGGTCACTGATTGCTGTCGCGGAACTGCAAATGAGATGTACCCATCCGAAAAAGAAGGAGAAAAAACATCCTGGAAAATCTCTACTATTCTATCTTACTCTATTATTCCCTTTGTTACGTCGCGCGCACATAAAATGGTATGACCTCACGCGAGATGAGATCGTTTGCAACCTCCTACTGCTGTTATCCAAGTTATTTTTCGTAATCTTTTTTTTTTTCTTACGCTCTTTTCGTTGATATGTATGAAATCAGACTGTGTCGTACGCTGCATTTAATTATCCGATTTACAATTAGAAGCTACACTCTCCTTTCGCGCGATTTCCCCGCGGGTGGTAGATCCTCGGTTTTTATGGCATCTTCTCACCTCTTTCCTCGAACCGCACGATGATTCATCGCGTTAATGTACAAACGGATTAGTGGCACTTTTATAGTTTACGAGCTCGAAAGCACACGAGCCGCTCGTTGCCGTTCGATTAACCGCGTGCCACACCGACGCAGCGTGTACGATACCGCCATGCGTTCGCGTCGTTGCTTTTATCGACGGTATGACTACTACGGCAATATAGCCGTTTTATATCCTCGATACACGGGGCGCATTTTCGCGTCCTCTCCGTTTCGATACCTCCCGCAGCCACTGCCGCATCGCCACCGCTGAACAAAGGCGGTTTCCCGCCAGGATGATAAAATCGCACACTTTTGTCGTTAAGATTTTGCGCGAATATTGGGTTGAAGGATTCAATGGCGATAACGGGAGCATGTACGGCCCTGCGTTTAGCCTCGTGGCAATCAAAACCAGCTCGTTTTTACGCGATGTAAACAAATCGTCGAGTTGCATGGAGGAGCCGTCTCTTTCATGATGACACAGCCGATCGACCTGGTGTTCTCATGGGATGTTTCGCAAGATTTTCAATATCTCGTCACGTCTCGCAAATACGTTTCGTTTTTCTTGACGCTTCGTCTTCTATTCCTACCGCACGCGGAATTCAGAATATTAAGTCGCATTTTACATCTCCTAGCGGAGAAGACATATATTTCCAACAGACACTAAAGTAATTTCGAAAGCGTCAAATATTGGAATAAAAATCTGGAATGATTTTTATTCCGTCAAAATGATAAAATGGAAGAAATGTAAATGTGTATTGTTCCGTTCGAAACTGTACTTTAATTAACTCTCTTTTGATAAGGTGGAATTGAATACGGTTCCGTTTATTTTACAAAGCATATATTTTACATTAAATATATCTTAAGAGCAACAAATTCAGACCACCTCTTTGTTCAAAAATTGAAACGTGTCATTTTTATTGTTATCTTACCTCCTGTCTGCATGCTGAGAAGCTTTTTCGATATATTATTTCGCAAGTAACAGATTCGAAACTTGAATATTTTGACAATAACAAATTTCTACTTATTATTGAGTACAATTTCGTTTTTATATATAATATATATTGTCCAGTTAACTTGATCTTCTTTTAGCAGAACATCATTTTTTCAGAAATTTGACAAAACAACGAATTGTTTTCTTCGACAACTTTTTAGCGCGACAAATAAACAACTAAATTAAAAATGTTAGAATTGATTCTGTTCCGTTAACGTATAAGACGTGGTTTCAAGTAAACATTCTCACCGATCTATCGCTGAGATTCCCACGATAGATTCCGGCGATATTCGAAGAATATATATCGTATAGTGTTTTAATGGCACTTCGTTTGATCGATGGTTCATGTGCATCGTGTTGTTTACACGACACACGAGGAGTAGTGAATAAACACGTGTAACAATGCCCGAGCTCTCGATCGATGTCGTCTCGCCACGCCGGAAGATGCGGAAACTTCCTCTCCGACCCCGCAGAGGGGAAAGCATTACGCAGAGATAAATTATGCAAAGTGCACCGATAACTCAACTTCCTTCTCATCGCTCTGCGAGGGAGTCTCTCTTCGCTTAATATTTCTCTTAAAACTTGTAAATATACTTGCTTCCATCGCTTTCTTCAGCGTCCATCCCTCGTTCGCTTCTCGAATCTGGGCTGCGGACTCTCCTCGAAGGAGTAATAAGAAAAGCCGAGAGAGACGAAACGGACACGAAGTAACCCCCGGTGGAAAGGAAAGGAAAGCGGTACACGAAAACTCGGAACTTACCCCGCCGTATCTCGGGTTTCTGAGAGTTAACAGAACTCACGTCGCCCGTAACATCCTGTCTTGGGTGAGCACGCCCCGCGAACTTCGTTACCGGTCTCCGAGCAGTATCGTCCCTTTTCCCCTGTTTTCATCGCGAAAGGTCCAACAAAGATCTAACGACGTTGCTCTCCGCTGTAACTGTATAAAGGGTCGCTCTAATTAAGCCTTCCGCGTGAGTAACCGAGATAACCGAGCCCGTGGAGTGAAAAAGGAGAAAGACAGAGAAGCCGCTGCAAGTTCAATAAACTACGAGAGGGAAGTTTTGCCGAGATTAATTAATTAAATATTTATAGCGCGGCGGGATAACTCCACCAGGCATCTGTATCTGATACAATTTTATTGCGCGACATGTAATTTTAATCCACAAAGTACATTACAGCAGTGCATACAATTAAGTGAACGACACGTAGATGTAAGATAAGCGTCTCGTGAAATGTCAGGGAGAAAGATCCGTGGGAGACGCGCGAGAGTTTTATTTTTAAAAAGGTCTTCTCGGATACAAGCAGCAGCAACTCCCTAAAAATATCACGACGATTGGATAAGGTCGCGTCTTTTCTCTTTAACCTTTCTTCTCGGACAAAAGTAATTGAAAGTTTTATCGACGATTTATTCCCACTGTTCGCTATCTCCAAAAACAGATTCGCGGATACCATCCGTCGCGTGGTGCAGCGAGCGAGAAGATTGCCGGTTAATGCAGCGTTATAAAGCGCCACATTTTCGTGGCTCATACAGGAGTACAGAGGTGGTTCCCCTTCGAGTATCCTCTTGGAACGGAAAAGAAGAATTCCCTTCCCCCGAGACTCGACGGGATCTTCTCCCGTTTGAGACGTGTCCGGAATATATCTTCGTTCTCGCGCGTAGCTTTGCGTAACGCCGAATTTCTTCTCGAAAGTCGATCGGTGAAATTCCTTGCGTGACGGTGGGTTAATATCCGTGGACGAACCTGCCGTTCTACGCGGAAATTCAGGAAGAATCGGAAATACCGGCGGTTCGTCAGGACGTCGAGGCATCCACGCTGCGTCATCATGCGTGGTACATTTTTCACATGTTCGTAATCGTTGTACGATTAAATGTTTTACTGCATGTAAAATCCAACGATCAACTGGAGAAAACATGACCAAAACACGTATTTGATTAATTCCGAAAATATAATTAGCCTTTAACCTTTTGTGGATGAGCAACTCAGAATTTGGGGTCACCACATTTTGCTTTCGATTTTTATGAAACTTGATCTACAAAATAATTTGATAATGCTTTATCTGTATCTAAGATTAAAAATAAAAAGTTCAACATAACGAGTCCAATAAGAAAGAAAATTTCGCCCAATAAGGCGAAAAGAAATTTTTAATTGCAAAATATAATATCAAATTTCCAGTTTCATTTTATATAAAATTCATCAATGTACTACACAAATAGTTTGTACTATGATTTCCAAACTCTGATTACAAGCCTTGTGATATTATAGATTCTTTTTCACTGAAGGTTGCCTTGTTAAAATTTGACATTTTCAGAGTACATTTAAACTCAGCGATACCAAGAACCTCTTAAAACCTAAAGTTTTGCGATAATCAGATTGCTTTTTAAATTTAAATTTTAGATTGATGAGATTATAAAATCGAATACGACAAGTCTATGAAAACCCAAAAAAACAAGATTTTCTTTTAAGTTTCTTTGTTAGAAAACACTTATCCTCAGATATTAAAATTAATTTTGATCGAAATTAAATTTTAGAAAGTATCTTCTGTTCGATTTCTTGTAAAAAACATCGATTGTTGTCAGTATGCCATTTACGGTCATTCCGACAACGAATTTTATAATTCTATCTTCAAAGTATGTACACGAGGAAATGGTATCGCCTAATCAACTTCAAAGTTGGTCCTGACTGTAAAGGATCGTTGGGCGTGAGTGAAACGTACCATATTATTCGTGCCTCGAGTCGTTCTATATATTCACAAAGTTTTATTCGAATTGATGAGTTCAGGTCAGCCTTGGTATTCCCTTGTAAGTTTGCCCCACATTTCGTTTCTGTAGACGGATACCGCAAAGGTCTCGACTTTTATTCGAAACGTGTCGGAGACACGTTTTAAGCACTGGCAAGGTGGTTTGAAATGAATATCGATTTCGACATTAAGGTTTATGGTGAGAGATAGGAGATTTAGGTTCTCGAGGAGCAACAAAAGTTTAATGTGCGCGCGATTCCTGCTGGAACAGACAGTCTTCCCTGGAGTATATATATTTTACAGTTCTCTGAAATGTACGGAATAAAACAAAGATTGCCGTCGGATGCAAAAGAGTGAGAAGGGGAATTGAGAGGGAGAGAGAGAGAGAGAGAGAGAGAGGGGGGGAAGGGGCGTGGGTCCTGAATTTGCATGAGAATTGAGTTCCTAGTGTGTGTCGCGGATGCGAAATATTTTTCTGCTATATTCTCACAGAATATACACAGTGTCCTGCAAGAAACTCCACGTGATTCTTTGTATATATATTTATATACGGGCTTTCATAGAATTTTCCAGAAGGAATTTTCGTCGGCGCGAAAGTTTCGAGGGTATTAACGCGACAGCGTTATCAAGGCTCCCTGATACTAATTAATCCTCACGCGGCGTATTAAATTGTTAGAGCAGCTAACGGAGTTAATGCACATACTTTATACATTGTCAGTGATTAAAGAAGAAGACGGTGAGATCTCGCAGACGTCCATAAAGCGCGCCATGGCGCATCGCTCGTTCGGTGAGCATGAAGACTTCGGCGAACGGAGGCAAGTTAACTCGTATAAACTTTCGCGAAAGTTAACTCCAGCTATAATTTTGTCGTTCATCCTATCTACGCGGAACTTTTAAAGTAATCCATTGTTACGTCTCACCTAGACAAAACTCGTTAACACGACCGACAGTCACGACTTTTCCTTAACGTTCATGTGGCAGTCTCACTTTCTATCCAAGTCGCGACGTTTCGCACTCCGTTAAAAAATAAAAACGATAGTCGATAGTCGAGTCTCCGTTCCCTACTTTTCTGGCAGATAAACATGCTTGAATTATAATATTATAAAATGATATGAAAATTCTAGATTTTCTATTTGAAAACGGTCTGCTGACCGACAAATTAAGAAAGGTTAATTAAAATCAATATTTAAATCAAATAAAAATTCTCGATAAATGTTAAAACGTTACATTTTATAATGTAGTTTAATTATTGGAATGACATTACAGATTCGCTGTTTTTGTCTGTTATATAAATGTGTATGCGCTATGTTAACGCTCATTACGTCCAGAAGGAAAGAACAAGCGTTTTGGATCGCGTCATTAATTTTAATACCACAGAGCGCGAGGATTAGCGTACACGAGACGACAACAGTGACGTCAAGGAGGTCACGTATAGAAAAGAAAAAATTGCGATCCGTTCCTTTTTATGCGATTACATCTTCCCTTAATGCAGGTACATGGTTCCATTCGCGAAAATACCGTTAACTGTGTGGAAATTAAGGCACGAGTATGCCTCTTTATTCGTCGTCATTACTCACGATGCCATTTCAACCACGTCTCTTAAAAGGGGAAAACTCGGGAAAAATTTTAACGTGAGCAAACAACATGGAGCCATAACTCCCCTTCTCATTTCCGCATTTCGAGTTAAATTCAGCGCGGAAGAGGTAGTATAAAATGTGAAGTAAAGACATACGAAATACGTATATATGAGCTATATTAATTAAAAGTTCGAGGATTTGATAAGAGCCATTAATAAATTCGATTATCTTCATAAAAGTTAATTTTAAATGGTTGGAATTGATTAGTAATACAGTTAAACATTAATGAAAAAGCAACAACGGAACAATGGATACATTCAATAACTTATGCATTCGTTATTGGTCAATCCGATTATTTCTGCCATTGCTGCGATATTTTAACATAATAACGCACCGATATATATTTTAACGTGCAACGTATTATAATAAATAAATCTATCTCCAAGAGCAATTGTTGCGTGTAATTTATTAATTTATATGATTAATTTAGATATTTACTGAAAATCGATGTATCCTGTTCACTGCTATTTTTCGTTAAGAGAGTGTTGCGGATTATCGTATGATAGAATACTTTTTAATTTTTTTCAACGCGCATTTTATTTATTCTGGATAATTTATTCTGATGATATTCTGACGTATTATAAAAACTATACTAATACCATGAATCGATAAAATGTGCACAAGTTAAAAATAAATCTACTATTAGTCCAAATACGTCAATAATTAATTTTTTCTTTCTTTCGTTATAAGATAAAGTTCTTAAAAAAATTTACTATTGATGATTCCTATATCTCATTTGTGATTATTTTATCACATGTCGAATAATAAACTTCTTAGAAGTTCATAAAAACGGCTATCATGATAACAGCTTTGAGTATAACAGCAACTCGCGTGTCACGGCGATAAAATTGTTCACGCGAACGATCGTCGTAAAACCAGTGATTTAACACATTTGCGGTTATCCGTAACTAGTTAATAACGCGATCCGTTTTCGGCACGCAGCGAATTTCCGTAGTGGCAACGGGGCGACAGCGACGGGCACAACTTGAGTGTAGTCGCAAGGGGTAAACTGCATAGTTAGTCATGCAGATTAGACGTTCGTGTAGTCGCGCAGTCGTGTTCCAGAAGCCGGCTTTCCTCTCCTCCCCCCCCCCTCTCTCTCTCTCTCTCTTTGTCCATCTATCTATCTCTCTCTCATAGTTACGCCACCCCAAGCCATTTTCCGACCGCTCCGCGCACCTCCCGTTGCAACCACCCCCGAGAACCCCCGTTGCAGAGAGTGCCGTTAGGACGCCGCTAATAATAGCGATGAATTGTTGATGACGTCGCTGTACTCTGTATTTATGTACCGAGCGCGTCCCAACTCCCAGACGCGTACTATAGAGTGGTCGTTCTCTATCATTCTCACCCGCGTTGGCGGTCACGTGCGAGAGAGCCGCTATCCGCATCCACCCTTCTCGATCCCCCGCGACATCACCCCCTGCACGAAATACGCAATGAACAGGCCGATGCTCTATTACGGCGAATTCACCCACGAAATTTGCGTATCTACTCCCTCCTCCTTCTCCCCTCCGACATTAACTCCGTGAAGTCCCTTCGTATAGAGGGTGCATTTTCGACCTCGGGGCTAACACGCCGAAAAATCGTGCCCCGACTGAAAACGAGAGCGCTTAGGGACAACAGAATTTCACAAGAGACGAGCGTGGCAACCACGCACGTGTCGCGAGCAAACAATTCATTTGAAATTCCGACACAGTCGATGAATATAGTAAGTAATTGAACTAGAAGGGGAAGGGGAAGGTAAACAAGGTGCTATTCTTGATTATAGTTTGAAGATCAATATTTTTTTCACGGCATTTGACGTGTAGAAAGTCCAAAAAATAAACAGATTCGTCACGTAAATTTTGTCTAAAACTAAAAATATTTTTCTCTTTACGTCGAATTTTCAGTTATACAATTTTAGTTACGTTTAATATAACGCATTCGATGATTCATAGAAATTATTTATTTGAAATTGGGGTGGTCTACTCAGAAAAAGATCATCAGTGAAAAATGCGGATATCTAAAAAATTAATAGCGAACGAAATTTCAACCACAATGTACAACCTTTTTCGCATATAAAAGCACAACGTGCATCATGCTTTTATGTGCGAACGCCAAATTAGTACTTGTTTGTGCTTCGTGCGTTTATAGACGAGGAAATTATAACGTTGGAGCATCGACGTGAAAGAAGCGAACGTCTAGCTCTCCTCTGCGCGTTATACGAATATGTAGGGATAATTAAAAAAATTTCCCGGGTGCATATGAATCTGACGCATGAATAGTGAAAAGCATTGCGTGCAAATGCTAGCTCCTAGATTGCTATACAGTCTTCATTACGGCGAATTCATCCACGACTTGTGAGATAAAAAAAGGGAACAAATCGCTTTGGTGAAAATATATAGGTATGCGCAAAAAAGAAACGTAAGGCTTGGCAAAAGTATCAATGTATAACTGTGTTCCACTTTTAACCTAATTAAATCAACGATCGCAAGAAAGGAATCCGCAAGATCCGAACGTTTGTATAGGAAGTATAAACGTGAAGAGAAATTCTAAATGCTGCCACAAGCAAACGGTATAATGACGCTCTTACGTTCTTTAGTTTTCATTCTACGGTAAAGTGCCTTACCTTCACCGCGGGGAGGAGAGATTTTAAATTATAACAAGGTGCGCGCTGCGAAAGAATGAGTGTGCGTAAGAGAGGTGTAGCAAAAAGAGCGATTGAGTGTATCGATATTTAAAAATACAGAGAGCAAGATTTAATAAAAATAATTCAAAACGTTAATAATAGAACCCGATCCTTTGTGAGAACATCCGACGATTTTTGTTAAATTGCAGTAGAATTTCTACGTTAGTTTCACATATAAAATAAATTCCAATTGAAAATTTAATTAAGATTGACTAAAAATGAAATATAATGTTTGGCTTCAGTACGTTTGAATACCATTTTTAAATTCGAGATACTAGGAGCAGCACCACTGCCGCGATACGGCAGATGCATAGCATACATTATCCATTTCATATCAAGATTTCCACAGGATTTCTGGCAATCCTCAACACGACACCTCCCTATTGTTGCTCTCTCCATTGTATTCGTAACATCCGAGAAAAGCCGATACCCAGCGTATTGACTCAAACGATAAAATCTTTACAAATACCTTCCCGTTTTAACGCATGCTCTTTTTTAGTTTTCGATAACAATCGCCATTCAGCAATACCTTATAATCAGTTATACGTTAATTTGTAGAATTATTTAATATTCTTTAAGAATATTTACGCACGGAAATAACAATTTTACTGAAGTATCTAAAAATTAAGTTAAATACAAATTTGAAAATAATTTTGATTCGATCATCAAAATAATTATTTAAGACGCTCAAGCTGATTGCTAGAATATCAAAGTTTTCTACATAATTATTTAGGCGTTCTAGAAAATTCTACCCTGGAAACGCATAAAAAATAACAATATCTATATCTATCTAATTAATTTAATGATTCAATTATTTTCAGAACTAAATTTTTTAATATTTTATTAAAATCCTTTCCATGAGAATATAGTAGACGACAGCTTTCATTAACTAAATATCACTGATATTAAGACAGTAACTGATTTCTCTAGTCATTAATTTATGTTTAATCTTTAATATATTTAATAATGAAAACGATTAGCTATCGCAACATATTAATGAGACTAATATATTGCTTTAACTAGATTCTATATTTTTGGAAATCAAAGTGCTCATCTGTGATTTATGCTGGTAAATCAGCTTACGCGTCACTCGTCGTAGTCGTCGTCGACGTCATCATCTCCGAGCTCCTCGTCATAGATAATACAAACGATACTCAACTCTATCGTCCCGAGATTGCAGTTAATGCACCAGTAACTCTCAAAGATACCAATCGCATCTCTTACAAATGTTTATTTTTTGTGCCGTCGTCTATGATCCGCTCTGGAAACATGATACTCGACAAGATTCATCCAATTACGTAAACTGAGAGATGCGGCGGTTCTCATCCCATTTTGCCGAGTCTTTGACAGCTGCTCTCGCTAATTAAAGGTATCTCTCTTTTCGCGCGGAACGAAGCGCAGTCAGGTATACACATCTACGAAATTCAAGTGGCTACTTATTTAGTAGGCCTGCGAGATTCATGCGCTTCATTTAGCTTTTATCACGCATACCTCTCTCTCGACAAGTATTCTTATTTCATAATATTTAATAAGTAATAACAATTAAAACCAAACACAATTTTATTATTGGAAAAAAAAAATAGCAATCATATTTAGAAAAATAAATATTTCGAGAAGAATTGATGAAGGTTATTGTCACATTTTCATTTCGCAACGAAGTGAAAAATTCGCTTCCATGAGAGGCATTATCACGTGTAACGCGACGACGATAAAAACATAATAAATACCTAGTCAAAAACGGCGTGGACTCGCGTTTCCTGTTTATGAGGAAACTTGTCCAATAAAACGGAAACGACTCTGCACCATGGAGATCACCATCGCAACGCCACTGCGGCGCGAGAAGATATAGAAGAAGGTGTAAGAAGGCGACAAAGAGGTCGAGTGCCATTATGAGATGAAATTTTACTGTGCGAGTCACGCCGAGAATGCAAACTGCACGACCGCGGGGCAGGCACGAAGTTTCGCGAACGGCAAACGACGGAAGGGATTCGGTTCCTTCTTCGACGGGGGTTGCGCGTAAATTTGTAAAACGGCGTCGGCAGCCACGGCCGCCGCTATATGGCCCCGGGTTTTAGTCCCGACGGTGCGGAATGTCTGGCGTCGACCGGCGAAGCTTTCCGTACGAGACTACGAACCCGGTCACGATTGTAATACAAAGCTACACACCGGCCGGAAGTTCAATTCTTCGATCGTACGTGCGCGCGCAGAAAATTATACGGAATGAATGCCGAGCGGAATGAAATTATTGTTCCCCTCTCCTCCCTCCTACGAGGAACGGGAATCCCGGGTATGTTAGACGTCGGGTAAAACATCGTTTTGAAATCTCGGGGGTGCACGATCCAGCGGTTTCTGGACGATTCGTTCCAGCGAATTCCTTGGATTTCCCGCATAAATTCTCAACCCTTCTTCCGCCCACGGCAAGCGGGAAAGAGTGCACGCGGCAAATAGGACAAACTGCGAAAACGAAAAATGATCCAATGCTCGACTACGGGAACAGAAAAGAATATATGTTTCATGTGTTGATAGTAAAAAAACAATAAGGGAAACAAAATAGGAAAACGGTTCTTCCTACGAAGAATGCGCGATGGATGACATAAATATGAAATATTACGAGCTATTGCAATGTTGGAAATAATCAATTTGGGTTGATGCATTGCATTTTCGAAAACAATTTCTGCATCTGGTGCATGCGAGTAACATAAAATATACGATACTTTCTCTGGATAACCGCTTTTGATAATATTGTAATAAACAATAGGCAATATCATTTTAATCCCATTAATCTTACAATGTAATTTGTCGACCTTACGCTGGTTATATTCAAATAATTTTATGAACGAGAAATTAATTGCTTAAGAGATTATCGGTCAATGGAAAACCGATTTTATATTATCTGAACAAATTATCTCACAAATTTTGTACATACACTACACGAATAATACAATCTTCCGATTACGTTCTATCGATAAATTGACAGCGGTACAATATCTAAATTCAAATCTATAAATAAATATTTAAATAAAAATTAAATATTTAATTATCTTACGTATGTATCAAGATGTGTGTGTGTGTGTATAAAATTATTATAATACGTTTCCTTTTTCCCATATTTTAACAGCACTGTTTGTAATGCAAGAAGCGATTTCGATGCTAACCCATCCATCTTCACCGTCGCTTACGCGAATCTGCTCTTAATCATGGGCTAATTCAAAGTTATCTCGGTTACAAGTCGACTAGTTAGCATACGGGATGGACCGACCGTGCGTCGTCGTTGTCAAGCTGTCCCGAGACCGGGAACGTATGGTAGAGAGACGTACGTAGAGGAGAACGATGGTGGTCGAGGCGATGGGGGTGGCTCCACAGAGAGTCGTTAAGAAAGTCGTTAGACCCGAAGGTGGCAGTGTAGGCGAGTCCGGGAAATTTAAATTCGGCTCGTCTCGTCGAGTGAGAGAGGACGAAGGGAAGGAACGAGAAAGGCGACGGGATGGACCGACCACCGTGCGAAGCTGCGTCCCCTAAGGAATTATAAACAAATGGTCTCGCTCTCCTGATGCAGCAGCGGCGGCGGCGGCGGCGGCGGCAGCAACCCCCTGGCTGCGCCAACTCCACTCCCGCTCGTCCCTTGCCATTGTATAACGACGCGTTATTCGCGCGGTTACGACGTACTTGCGAACTCGTCGTATCCGGGACACGCCATTTCAGGTATCGCAGCCGTATGCTGGCGTCGACGCCTCTGCAGTTTCGCTGCCGTTGCAACTGCATAATTTCTGCGACGCCGGATGCACTGTAAGAATTACCGGGGTTGCTGTCGGTACCCTCAGAAATCTCACGTACGTGTACGATTACGGCGAATATCGTCTGAAACTTTATTAGCGGGAAAATACGTATTTCCTAAAGGTACAATATTTAACAGTGATTTCTTACCTCAACATTTAATTTTTCTTAACAATTACGGGAATAGTCTCGAGATTTTGATATCTCTGTAATGTATATTAAATCGCACAAAGGGAATGAATTATCGGGTTTTCAAATATTTGAGATATTCGTCGAGATTGGCGAGCATTCGCCTCTTAGAATCTCCGGATCATCGGATCTCTGAATTTCCGATTAGACAAATTTCTTCAATCTTGCAACAGAAATCCTCTCACGAATTCGACGAGACTTGGTTTTTCAATAATTAAGGAGCTGTTGAAGATTCGCGTAACGGGAAAATGCAAATTTCGCGGATCACCGAAGAGGAGCGGCTTGAGGAAGAATATATGCTTCTCGTGTGCGGTGACTGAATTTATTTGCCAAGTTCGTGAACCTTGTATTTGCCATCGTGACCGATCCAAGGGATGTCCAACATTATCAATCTCGGTGATGCAAAATCAACCTCGGGGTTTTACATTGTGTTGTTCTAGTTCGAAGATACACTCGCGAAATCTCGTTTATTTTCTCGAAAATTACATTTCACGGGAGAGCTGGTTTAAATTCAGTCCTGATAACGACAAATAGAGAGAGAGCGGCTATTCTTCCCGTCATCGTTATGGTTAAGGATAATGCTTAATCGATGGCAGTAGAGAGGATGGAGATATGTATACAATAGCTACTCTAAGAGAAACATTGAGATCAAGAGGATGAGAGAAAGAGAGGAGCAGGGGAACGCAAGACGTTCGGCGGTGGTGTTGTATCCCTTGATGCATGTAACCAATTTCGAACCGCACGCGCTGTAACCATATCTGCACGCAGCCATGTAGACGCGCGTAGACGGTAGACTGCGTGTGCATCGTCTACGTATTAATCCTAGCCGTATATGCGCGTCTCCGCCGTGCTGTAGTCCGCCGCGCGATATAGACGACGGAGTTTGCGCGTCTGGTAACCTCGGCCCGAGTATCGCCGCGCGGTTTCAGCTTATACGATTTATATTACAGAAACATGCTAATACTATTAAAGTTTAATTAGAGCCATGTGCGTAAATTAATTTTGCATCTAATCTTGTCGATAATAGCGTCTGGTCGTACAGGTACGAATGCAAGCACAGTTTAATTACGAAAACGGAACACGTCCGACAACGCACAAGACAGACGGATGTCTTCCAGACATTTTCCGTTATAGGTATAGATACATAGTTCATTGACCATCGCGAATTTTTCGCGGTCGACCACGCGAAAAACTGACTGTGCGCAATAAGATTCGTTCAGGTGAACTGCATTAAAGGTAATCCCGCGTCGCTTATGTCGTGTAGCAATTCAATCTTCTTTACAGCATTATATCCGGAAAATTACCTCTTAAGAGTTATATCTGCTGCCAAGTCTCTCGTATCAAGCCTTGGCTCTTCCCGGTCCAAACAACCGGCGGACTAAACCGCCCCATTCTGCAAACGCTGTATTATATTACGTCGCCAACAGTTGCAACGCGGTTATTGTGTAACTGCGCGCAATTCCGCGATGCGTGTTAATACGTTTGCCGCGCCGTTTCTGCTTGTCGCTGAATTGCGACCATCTTGCCGCGATGATCCTGTAGACACAGGACTGTCGCTGATAAATAAAAGCCTCGTATCTCTACTGTGATATTAAACAGACAAAAATATTCACAGTGTATGAAAGCTTAATACATTTTAAGTTGCTTAAATATTATCAACAACTAGATTAATATATCCAATAACTATTTGATATATAATATTTTTGCTATTTTCAAGGCCATACTATTATATTAAACTAATGAACAAAAAATTATTATTATTTGTTTGTTGATTATTTGTTGATCTTGAACATTTTAAAATATAATTCTGGGTTGAAAAAATGAAACACGTAATGTCAAAAATTTAGTTAAGCAATTTAATATTACTAATGCTAATAAGCATCTTGAAATCTTCAATTATATTGACCCACATGTGACCTTTATTACAAGTATAATAATATTGCTTCTTTATGCTAACTTATATATGTTTATGACTCTGTCCGAGTTTGCACAATTGTGAAGAAGCAACTACTTTCGCATATTCCGTAATTCCACCCTGCAATTCGAAGTCCGCTTATACTCTAATTCCCAATTCCCACCCTCTCATGAACGATGCCATCGACATCAGTATTACCGTCCTCGAGTCGGACTCGCTGCTGCATTCACTGGGTCGAGTGTGCTTTCGAGAGAGAGACAGAGAGAGAGAGAGAGAGAGAGAGAGAGAATCTCGTTTATATATAATAAGCGTGGGATGGATAACTGTGCCTCCACGTAGACTGCACTTAACTATTGCTTTCATCCCCCTCCCGGGCTGGGTGAAGAGGGCAGCGCCAGCGAAAGAAAGGCTAGAGTGGCTCTCCGAAAATGAGCCCTCTTCTCAGATGAATCATAAGCCCCTGTTCGCGTTTAAGATCTAAGACGACTTATTATTAGCAAAGCTGTCATAAAGACGTGATTATTATCCAACCGGATACTTGAATTCCTTTTTTCATTATTATAGCTCGACCTGTAAAACGCTTTACGATGGACATGAGTAAACTGGGCTCTCCTAGGAAATCCAACCTATGAAGGAATGTAAATAGCGTTATGATAATATGATCGATTGCGAAAACAGATATAGAAGATGATAAAACTGATGGAGAGTAATCGGCGAGGCTAAAAAAAACTGTTGTAATGTATAATATAGCGGAATATAGAGAAAGATCGTCGTGGACACTGCGGTCGTGAAGAATGGGTAATGGAAGAAAATAAAGAAGGGAGAGTCCGCGAATGTGAAATCGATAGAGGCGAAGTCTATTAGTGATGGACGAGGTATCTGGGTGAGAGGATACTTAAACTAGCGCCTTCGTTGTAAGATTAAATAAAATAAACTCGTGGAGCGCAGCGATTTAGAATCGATGAAGTGTATAATATTTATTACGTTCCTGCCTGAGCGTGTCGCAATTTACAGGCAAAATCGTAAGTGCGCGCGCTTTCATCGATTCATTGGTGTACTAAATCTTTTGTCCGTGCCGTTGAAAGGGCTGGAACGAATTCTTATTGTGATCGCGCGACGCAAATCACCGACGATTTATTTTTTTTTTTCCCTTCGTCCTTTTTTCCTCTTTTACATTGACGAGCACAGGGAAGAATACTGGCAAACTGCATCGACGAGTCCCGTATCATCGAGCTTTTCGCAACTGCGCGTCCCAACATGTTTCTATTCATCCGACTGGCCTAGTTTTTTGCTCCGAATAGAAATAGTGAACATTACGACGTATGGCCAACATTGTCGCAAGCCGTACGCGATAATTCTTTTTAAGTGCTGGCAATATATTCACAGATTGCTATCTTCGTTTTATGTATAAACGTAAACAAAACTTATTTGATATATTTTTTTCTTTGTATTTTTAATTAATTGGGCAATTTAACGTACAGTACAATATGTAGGTTACATGTGACAGAAATTATTTAACCTTTTACGAATTTAATTAAAGAGTCTGTTTTTGTGATTAAAATAGTATACACTTTTGTAACTTAAAGTGAGATGGCGAAAACAAGAAAGAGAGTTCGAGTGCAGTCTAGTATAGGAATAAAAAACAGACCTAATTAAAGAATAGATAAAAAACGAAATTAAAAAATCGATATATGAGGTACGATAATATAAATAATCTCTTTGGCGCCACGCGTAACTAAAATCTGATTTAATATTTATTTAATTATAATAGCGATGAGATAAATATATACAATATATTAACCTTTATATTAAACCTATATATTATTATTGATAACGATTTAATTGAATAAAAATGAAATAAAAATCTAAGCGATATATCTTGCAAATTGATATATCAAACTGAGCTCTCAGGAAATGACGTGATCGACTAAAGTACTAATCAAAAGGATCCAACTGATATTTCGAAAACCATTACGGGATACTGTTTGGGGTTTATGCTCCATTTAAGGTTTGTCTCTCCTGCTCATCTTTATACCCCCGAGGCGTATTGGCACGTATGTATGTGCGTAAATGTGTGTGTGTGTGTAATATCGGTTTACGCGTGGGCTTTGCATGTACACATTTATGCGTGTGCGTGTTAATGGTCCTATAAAAACGACGGACACGAGAAGTGTTTCGTCCTGATGGCTTGCTTAAGTTTTCTGCTGGGCTGGGACGGGTACGACGTCACGGATTAAGTTTTCGAAGGGACGGATATGATTGTTCAGAATTAGTAGCGGGAACCCTGCGGCATGTAAAACGCATGTAAGGAAAGTTTTAAAAAAGAAAAGAAACTATCCCTTTAGGTTATTTCCGTTTAATTCTGCCTTAACGGGAGAAATTTAATCTGCTCCTAAATTAGCAAACTATTTCACACTGTGCGTTAAATAGTTTAGAAAATAAAAAAATCCAAGTTATGCGAACAAGAGCACCTCATTTACTAGTTAATATACGCGTATTTAACTTTTTTAATAAAGCTCCATTAGAGATATAAACGAAGAAAAACTTCCAAAAATCTCCATTACAGACTTTATCAATTTAAATATTTATCACTATAAATGAATTGACAAATTAATGAAAAAGAGATATAAAATCTCTCTCACACACACAATATATATATACCATATATTAATCTTTATATTAAACCTACATATTATTATTGATATACAGGGTGTTCGGAATTTAAATGTCAAAACTTCGGGAGTGTGTAAGGGATCAATAAACTAAGGAAAACATCCTGTAGAGATACTCGTTTTTGCTTCGTTTTGTAGAAAATTGCAAAAGACATCCTCTGTATGTGTGTTGCGCGCGCGCATGTGCGTGTGTGTGTGTGTACAGAGCATCATATCAACATAATAAAAAGAGAAAAGAGAAAATATACTATTACATATTGTATTCATGACTTTATCGTGACATTTTTCTGTAAAATATCAAATCTATTATGTATATATTTTCCTCTGAAATTTTATTCCGAATTCTATTAATATTTAATAAAATTATGTGATATTAACAGTTCGTTTTTAAATCTCTAGATTATTAATCATATTTTTATTTCTAAAAAATAGAAAATAATTTCCGCTGTGAATTGAATCAGTACTCAGATGGCGGAGAGTTATAATATTAATATCGTGACGGAAAATAAATTGAATCGTGGAGAAAATAAAGCGGGCAAAGGAGCATAGTGACTGAATATTCACGCATAGCAGTACACGAGAAAATGTGTCGTGATCAGAAGCATATTACGCGAAGAGTCATTATTCATTTAATTTCGATCGATTCCGTACAGATATTGCCAATAAAAATACCGTTTTGCCATGCCAACGTCCATCATCAATTTTCCATCTGATTTTCGTTATGACACGTGTCGCGATTATTGTGTTTTACAAATTTCTAGAACAATCAAAATTCCTTTTTGACACTTCACGTTCCATAAAAATATAATCATCCCTATCATATATCCTCAGTATTACGTCCTTGCGATGGAACAAAAGAAGTTCTTTATGAATTCTTTTTTTATGTAAAAATTTCCGGACATCTAGACAGCAACAAAATTAAAAGTTGAGCAGTGGTAAACAATGGCGGGTAATTTTTCTTTTTTACCAAGAAGTACATATACCTGATATCAGATGAAGATAATTATACAAATTTCATTTGCAGTAAACATAATTTCTAAGAATTAACATTGTATTCGCAGTTTGCTTAACAACGAGCAGTTTGAAGAAAACACGTTGGGACAAGAAGGAATATAGCGGCTGTCGACCGTTAGCTTTGCAAGCAGCTTGAAGGAAATAAAATGTAAAGAGGGTCATTCTACTTAAAGAAACGTTATCACTTGGAAAGAGAGAGAGAGGGAGAAAGAAGGGAGTAGTCATTGTGCGTTCAAGGTGCTTTCCGTCGCGACGACGTATAACGTTCCCTTTAAACTCCTTCGCCTTTTCGACGCATTCCTTTTTTTTTTTTCGTTGATCCTCTCCATTCCTTCGACCCGGATGTGATGAGACTTCCAACGACGACGATAACAACAACAGCGACGAAGACGACAACCGCGCTTCGGGCGAACTCGACCTCTCGTGCCGAAAAAGCGGCGGGATTTCGTTTTCTGACCATAGCTATACAAACGGCGCGGGTGGTAGCTTGAAGTCGGGGATGAAAGAAGTAAAGAAGAATACGTATACACAACGCGCGTATCAGCATGGGAATAACGTACAGTATTATTTCCCTCGATATTATCGCCGATATCGGAATCGTTTTTACTGATCTAAAGAAAACGCAACGCGATTGCAAAAAAATATCAGCGCGCACGGATTCATTTAATAACGACGGGCGACATTTGAATTCGTTTAAAAAATTTTTGCACAAATGTCACGGGAATGATACTCGTTTATTCGCGTCCTAGGATATACTGGGGGGGGGACTGACTGTCTACCTCGGTTACATAAAAAATTTTATAATGGCTGCACACCATGATTTCCGCGTATTTGCCTGTGTACCACAACGGCGTGCAGTCACCCATAACGCCATTGTTACCCCCGGCTGGTCTCCGACTAGAAATTTCAGTTTATGAAATTGGATCAGAGGGTTGAAAGCCGGATGCATAAATTTTCATTTTAATAATGGCGCCCCGGAGTTACTCCGGATATAAATTCGTTAAGGCTTCTGCAGGAAAAATAGAGAACAGCTTGAAGAGGGGAAAGGGACGATGCGCAAAAGCGGAAGCGATTTTGTGCCGCATAATCCACGACTTCATGTTTGCCAAAATTATTCGTGTTCCTCTGAAGAGGACCACTTCCTTCCGCGGGAAAGAAGGGCTCCGTAAACAGTAGGTAAACTCAGAATCTCGATTCCCCTGTTTATTCTTCGATTTGAATCCGCTTTCTGATCCTCTCACCCGCCTACCTAATACCCTGCAAAATCAGCCGCTCTTGAACCTCCCCGCATGTCAAATATAGTCGCATTCGAGGAGTGAAAGTCTTTCTCTTCCAAATAGCAATCGCAACTTGAACGGGACGCGTGTTAAAACAGTTTCAAAGTGTATCATCAAATTTATTAATTCAGATTTATGGGGATATTCGTTATCTTCTTTGCAAAGATTAATTATCAGACCGAGATGTGATTCGCAAAATCGGGATCTCCCCTCTTTGTTATCTCATGTAAAACTTATTAAAAGTTTTAACATAAAATTCACGATTACGGCCGTATCACAAAGTCCAAAATTAAAGTTTGCGTTACACATCATATCTTATCTGACCGTAGCATTTTTTTCTTGTTTGACATTTAAAGCCGATCTCAAGCAAACTCGCCGAGTTCATTTTTTTTCCAAAATGTACAAATCGCAAACGCAAGTCAACATTTGCAGAAGTGTATGGATTACGATCCCTAACGCGATATCCTTTGCTTCCCTCGCTCTCTTTGTCCCGCGCAATCCGCAAGCTTTACGATGAAAGCCTGGGGATTGACACGATGCTAAAAAGAAAAAGCACGAAGATCCGGACAAACACGAACGAAATACAGTATATATTTCCGGTATTTCCTTCTTCAATACAGCGATGGATTAAGGTATTCGGAGATCCCGGGAGTGCAAATCGTCAACCGAGTTTAATAAACAGATATGAGTTTTCATCAACAGATATGAATTTTTATCACAATATTTACATTAGCATATTTTTTCACTAACAGTTCTTATCTATTTTAATAACTAACAGATCTTAAGATCCAAGATGAACTTTCTCGTAAGAATTCTTTCACTTTATCTACAATTATGTTATTGTTTTCCGACCTGACAAGAGTATTTCCGAATTGGATTACATAAATATATTTGAACCGACCGAAAAACCCGAACTTTTTATCAGAATATATAATAGATATCCCTCCGGTCGATCTACCTCTTTACCGCCTGTGTTAATTTATTCCTCTTCTCTCTCTCGTTTTCTCCTCTCATTTTCGATTATCATTTAAGGACTTCATTATATTTGCGATTGCCTTCCATAGTGCCAGTCGAGATCGATCGCAAGTACAAAGATAAATTAGCTCTGACTCGAAATACGAGAAATTATGAACAATCCACGAGAAATAGAGGCGAATGAACTATCCCACATTCATTTTATGTCTCATGTTCATTTTCTTTTTCACTCTTTAGTATTTTTTTTTTCTCTCCACTCGACCCTTTTCTCTCGCTCTCCTCTCCGCCACGTTTCGTCGCACAGTCCCTTTACGAACTGCATATAAAATATGTACGATCCCGCTGCCTGCAGCGGCACCGTCTAGCCCACCAAATTGGATTTCCCAAAAAATGGCCGCGAACTGCTTTCCCCTCGCTCTGCACGTTTCGTTCTCGTATGCTCAAGTGCATTAACGCGGTATTAAAGTAATTGATTACACAAGCTCGATACGGCGATCCATCGTAATTAACGCTAACGATGCCTTTATTATTTAACTGCCATTCAAGTATTAATGCTAAAAGCGGAAAAATTTATATATCGAATAACACATTCGATACAATACAGCAGTCTGAAGTTCTATCATATCTTTTTAAGCATGCATGAATAATAAAAGATCCGTTTTTAATTCCTGCATAAGAATGCTCTTTCTCGCATTCGCTAAACATCCAACGTATATACGTACCTCTATCTCATTTCAAGTTCCAAAAGGTATACACCTGCAGTTCAGTTACAGAAAACAGATCTAAAATAATGGATGAATAAAACAATGCAACTACACATCGCGCGCGTTGACTATGTATGTGTATCTGTTAAGAGAAATATGTATAATTGCCAAAGATTAATTAATCTGCAAGTAGAATTAATTCTCTATACATGTACCGTCTTTGGAAATTCACGTTGATAGTTAACTCGCTCGATGCAAATGCATCAAATGAACACAAGTCAAGTGAGTACAGTTGCAACAAAATGACACACTGAGTGCATTCGATGCAGCGAGTGAATTAATGCATTCAAGTGTGCTTCGCGCGCGAAAGCATTCCATGTCGCATTGCGACTACGCGACACATTGTTTTGCACATTTTGCAACAATCGTCGCGCGCGACATTTCGACGGTATGTCATTCTAGTGTTTAATCAGTCGTAGTACGATAAAATATATCACGTGAGAAATGTTAGATTCTTGCGAAAATAATGTCAATATTTGGAATATTGTAAGGCAAAGAAATACGGACCAGATTTCACACACGATGTAGAAGAATGTCCCAAAAGTCTTTCGAGCTTTCAATTTTAGTTACAGCATTTTTTAAACTCAAAGTTGATGAATTTATTAACAAAATATCACTTCGCACGACTTAATATTTAATATTATTGATATATTCGAAGAAGATAAGAGAGAAAGACAGAAAAAGAGAGCGAGCTTTTTATAAATATGTTGAAACAACCATTTGCTGATAATTCTTTCATTAATTAACCGGTAATCAGTCGGGACATTTTTGAAAAGTTAATCGCCCAACAGCCGAAAAATAGAAAACAAAACAACTTCGACAAATTTCATTTTTAAAAGTGCGCAGGATTTATTCCTGTAGCTTTTACAATTGTTTTTGGACAAACAAACATGCGAGTGCATGACTATCGCCAGACGCCAATATCAATATGGAAAAACGTTTTATCTACCGGACGAATATTTATCGGTGCGCATGTCACTAAATTCGCGCATAAATTGCAAAGTACACAAATCGGGCGCAATTTTTCTTGTCGCACGTCACGCGAAATAATTGCGTGAGTGCCTGCGACCATTTACCGTTAGAAAAGAACAGCGCAGCAAAGTTCTTTGTGCAAAAAGGTACGTTCAATTTACTTGGTCGATCGAAGCGAGCCGATGATTTATCGTTGAAATTTTATTGAAATGGACTCGATAGCATAGTCGAAATTTACGGTGCGCTCACGTGTGTATATATATATATATATATGTGTGTGTGCGTGTGTATGTACTTGTACATGTACGCATGCAGGAGCTTATAGCACGGCAAGTGTGGAAGCGTAGACACGCTAGCGGATGTGTATTTGCAGATATGGCAAGCCGTTAATTAAGCTGCGGAGAAAAATTACGCTCAGCGCTCACACAATCACGAGTATTTCAATTAATTGTACATTAGGTACTTCATTAGGAATCACGACGGATTTGAAAGAAAAAAAACATGATTTGTCTAATAAAGTAGAAACAATCGATATGTTGAGAGAATAAATTCAAAATTCGATGTTTATTCGATATTATTCTTAAGTTAAAATGAACAGCCAGAAATATTCTGTTACGTCTTTTTTCCAAACTAATTAAATTCAGCGATATTTTTTTCTGGTTCTTTGAAGCAAAAATGCCGAGGCAAACATGAATGAATGGTGCAGAATAACCGATATTCAATCTCTTCCCATTGTCAGATTCATGGAAGGGAAACCAAGGCAATCGTGGAATCTTCTCGGTGTCCTTTTTAACAATATTTATAGCAAAATGTTATATATTTTTAATATTACTGAAATGCTTAATTACAATTTTTATATTATAGATATACTTTAATTAAAGAAACTCTTATAGATATAAAAAGTAGTATAGATTTCCATTATATTATTCTTTTTCATGTTAATGTAATTTTGAACTAAACGTTTTATGAATTATACATTTAAATAATAATTTAATATTCTATTTTTTCATGTTTGACCTGAAAAAAGTTTCGCTTGCGGCGCGTCTACGATTCCCCTTGACAAGTTTCTGAAACCGTTAATGTTTCCGAGCATTCGAGAATAATAGTTCTACGTCCTCTACGCTTTATGAAAATGATCGAGAGAGCGATTCGCGCGGGGCATTAAATCCTTAAGCGGCGAAGAACACGCCGACGTAACGAGCATTCGTTAAAACGAACGACAGGATTTTCACGCGAAATCTGACGGCGAAGAGGGATATTTTCCCCTCTGTGTGATAGTCCTATTAACGTCCGGTGCGATCGCTCGACAGCGAAAAGGAAACGACAGCGGCAGGCCGACAGCGAAAGCGACGAAATGCGAAATTAACTGCAAACTCTTCGTCTTCCTCGGGTCGTAAGACGGAAGTGGGAGACGAAAGAGCGAGGGTCACACGATTTCTCCCCGGTTTGTCTCCCCTGCTCTGCGTCCCGGAGAGAATCCCGGACGCAAAGACGTAGAAGGAGAGGGCAGCGCACAGCCACTTTGAAAGTCAAATAAAGTTTTAAATTCTTAAACACTTTATTGCGCCGGGCATTTAAATTTGAATATCATTCGATTACGGCCACGTCGCCGTCGCACCGCGCCAGTATAAGACCGCATTCAAATTTATTCTCCCGACGTCCGACTTTTCCCCTCCCCCTTTCCCTTTTTTTCCTTCTTTTCTTTTTTTTTTTTCGTTCCTACTCGGGACACCCGCCACGAACCATTATTTACCGGGCCTGCCCGGATTCTAGAGCACTCGAAGACTCGGGACAAATCTCTCGTCCCAACGACATTGACAGTAGAGATGGGATGGAGCGTATAGGATTCACAAATGGTATCTAAATCCGATAGAATTTTTTCGTAATAACCCGGTGTGTCATTAATAAAATTCACAAGATAAATGTATGAAACGTCAGCCCCGAGAGATACCTTTGTTTATTGTAAACGAGGAATTATCGGCACGATGTATCTCCGTTCTTTTATCCTCGCTCCCATTTTCAGGTTTTCGGTTGTAAAGAAAAAGCAGGAACAATGAAAGATGGATGAAGGGTAAACGTCTTCCCCTCATTGTCAACCCGCGTCGATGATGCCGCTGATAGGAAACCGCTGTAGGAGCGCGGAGAAAATAAAATTAGAAACGACCGCCGCATGAGAGCGTGCCGATATATAGACGGAAATAAAATCATTCCTTATTATGTTATTTCTACCCTCGTCCGTCCGCCTTTCCCTCCGCTTTTCTCCTCTCACGGTGTGTCTAGCGACGGCAGGGTGAAAAGCTCCGAAGAGACACTGATTGGCTCAGACTTCAGCCTCTCTCGTCTGCTACCTCCTTGCTACCCTCTACCTCCTCCTCTTCTTCTTTATCCTCGCCCTCACCTTACTATATTCCTCGAGAGCTCGCCGCTCGATCTCGAGAGCTCGGAGATGCCCGAGAAAATATTTCCGCGTAGACGCCATTCGTTGGAGAGAGAGAGAGAGAGTCCACCCGCACCCGGATTTTTGCACTTTTTTCCACCTTCTCGTCCATCTCCAACAACCGCCAACTGGCTGACCCTTTCCTTTCCCTTTCAGTTCTTGACATCCACCGAGCATACGGTCCACGACCACGAAATTTTTCGTTGCCTTATTTCACTCAGTGTCTCTCGGCAGTTCGTATATTTTTCTCTCTCCTCATTAGTCTGATTTATATTAATTTTTGTTATATAATTATGTATTTATAACGCAACAAAAAATCCTAATAAAACTTTTAGTCGTAAGATTGTAAGGACGTAAGCATATCGACCAATCACAGTCGAGCGTTCTGAAAATATCGTAAAATCGTAATTTTGTTTGCGATTGATGGATTAGCTTACATGTTTGCGATTAAAACTTTTTTACGTGTGATGGCTTTTTTTTTAAGTTTTTTTTTTTCACCGAGCAATGAACAGTAAGACGTTGACATAATCTCCGGTATTTGTCGTCCGATTCTTCTTGCGTCGCGCGCGACGCAGCACGCGGGAAATTTCGCGTCTGGAAAATTACACTCTTGCCTGAAGAACGTCGGATTATCTGTGACCCGTAGTGGAGGACTGAAATTAAACGACGAAGTTAACGTCCGTTTCCTGTGGGATTTCGAGATGCAGCGCGCCCGGCACTTCTTGCAGTTTCCTCTCGATCTCGTTATTTTTTCTCCCCTTTCTTCCTACCTTATCTCACGGCTCACCTTTCTCTCGCTCTTTTCGATCTTCTCGGGAGTATTTTCGCGCAACAAACTCGCTGCAGTTCGCAATAAGACTCGTTTGCTCTTTATTTCGGTTCTCTGATCTCTTAGTTTTACAGAGCGGCAAAGCAAATTCTGTATACAGAAACTCGTGACAATGCATTCGCAAATCTTTCGAAACAAACGATTAATTTATTTTGACTAAAGGTTTCAACGATATTATATAATAGATATGTATTGTACCTACATAGTATATCGCATAATAAATTTGTATCATTATTTTTTTATATTGTATCTTATAATACTCATTTTTTTTCGGAGTATAAATACATTATTCCACCCGACAACATATGGTTTATTTATAATATATGTATGTACAAGTTTACATGTTTTATTACATTGCATACACATATATTGTTCTCTCCCATTCTCTAACAATTGAGAATAAAATATTCTCATTGATATTGTGCAACAATTGTTGGAGGAATTGAAAAAAAGTATTCTATGATGAGCGAGAAACATGAATCCGGATGAATGTAATATAAAGAAAATCCAGAAAATGAAGTAAGAGAGAGTGCACGTATATACGGAAGATAAAATTTAATTTCGGAAATGGATCTGCATCATGTTATTGAAAGCTTGTTGCAACTTTCCATCTTGCTCTCTTTCTCTTTTTCTCTCTCTCTCCCTCTCTCTTTCTGTTCTCGTTTATGTAAAAGTACATACGCAAAATTTGCAAAGCCACTCCATCTCGTAGTGACCGCCGTAGCCCTGTCGTGTACCGATAACAGTAAACAATTTTAATCACCGGTTTTACAGCTTGGGATTAGTCTTTAATCGCTGTCTGAGCTGGTCGTCGACTATGCTTGTAATCGACGATTAGTGACTACCACAATAGATTTTGGCAGATGTTGGTTCGAACGTGGATATAAAATACGTCAAATTCAGACCAAGAAATGTAATAGACACAACAAAAAATTAAACGGGAGGGCTATGTCAATTTGACAAATTGAAATAAATTCGGTGCAGAATTCACAAAACTGGTCACAAACAAAAATATCCATATTTTGCTTCATGCAAACACAAATAGCAATGAAAAATAAGCATGAAACGGTATCGTATCAAAATAGTATACAAGATAATATAGTGACAAGGAATATTGTAAAGCGTCACGTACGTTGCACTTGCGTGGAAATAAACGTCCCGCATGTTGACGGTTAATACGGCGCGACAGCTTGTCGCTCATGTAACGGAAGAGAGTTAAATCTCTCCAGATGATTAACCTTAAATGAAACTCGTGATGTCGAAGCGTGTAAAGTTACAGCGCGAATTTCTGAGTGAAGTCTCCAGAGTGCTGCTAACCGGTCATAGGATACGATCCAATAGGAGTTAATTCCAGAATTCGACGTGCTCTATTTAGCTGACAACCAAATCGGATAGCGATGGAGTTAGGACCGCTTGGGAGGGTGGTACCATTTCTACAAGCAAATTGTATATTCGACATCGCGTCCGTTATGTAAGCAAATTGTTGTCGCCTTTCTACAAAATATATCACACAATAAGTGGTACGTACAATAATATCTACCAAATAAATACTGAATGATATTTTTTTTTAACATCTTGTATATAACATCGTTTTTTATATTGGTGTTAAAAGCATGGAAAAACAAGTTAAAAGATACTCAACGATTTACGAAGACAAAACATAATCTATTTATAGGATTGTACATGAATATACAAGTGTAACTAATTGTAAGTACTCTTTAATTTTTAGATAGGCGATAGCTTTGCAATCTAACATCCAGAGATAAAAAAATATTTACCTTTCGTTCTGCTTTCGTCTTTAAAATTAGTTCATTAGGTAAAGATAAAGCTATCGTATAAATTAATGTTTTAATCCCCAAATAAATGTAATATCTCAAGTACAATATTTGATCTTTATATTCGACCTTGAAATTGACTATTATTCCATTATTCATTTGCATCTTCCATATCCATTACTCTTGATGGAGTTCCAAACAAATGAAAAAGCAGAATCGGAGTGTATTCATTAGTTGACGATAATTTTAATTCCACGGCGCGGCGCAGGCTTCAGTCGGGTTCGTAAGATTTGCAATTTACTCTCACTATTCCCCGCCATTCGCCGTTGGTGCGGATTGCTTTAATCTGCGCGCGGATCTTGGTCAATTAATGAAACCTTCGAATATACCCCTTCGTCCCCATGAGGATCGTTAAGAGTCCTTCCACGGAATTCCCAGCGTTATTTTCCAGATTCAATTAATCGAGGGATCGAGCGAATTTATCGTTCCGATTGGATAATTCGCAGGGAAGATACGAATGATGCTGATAAAGACGCCAGATGTCTTTCAAGAAAAACGACAGTAGTATAAGATCTTTTTAAAAGCAAAGTACAAAAAAATATGTGCGCTATGTAAATCAATTTTACTGAAGCTCCTGTCAAGTTCTCTTTACTAAAATTTCTCGTATAATTCAACGTCTTTTCTTAAACAAAACGCACGAGACTCAATTTCTCGATCTGTTAAATAGAAGTATGCCGAGATTAACACCATAGGAACGGATCGATATGTTTCTGTAGAAATTAGCTCGTTATCTTAATTGACGAATAAATCTTCTTTGCGGCCAAGGAGGACCCTTCGCTTTCTCTGTAATCGAAAACGACGCGATACGTTATTCTCGGCCATAGGACGGATCTCTCTTTCTTTTTTTTTTTTCTTCTTTCGAAGGAGAAGTCTTCCTCGATCGAGAAGGAATCGTGGTAAACAACAAAAGGATTAATTCAATTGCAGGCGGTTCAGCGCGCCGCGAAGTATCCTCAATGCGAATGTAACCGATGCGGGGAGTTTGCCTGCGTCATATAAAAGACGGAATTTAATTATGCATTCCGACGAAGCGCCTTTCATAATGCCCCGAGGTGAGAGTACATCCGAGCAGAAGAGAGATCCGATTTTTTCCCTCCTTTTTTCGTTATATTTCCATTCAACGCGTTGCGCAAGACAGCGTGCTCCCTTGTTTCGCGCTCCCTTACGTCGACGATACCTTGAAGAAGGCCCTATCCCATATCCCGGAGGATTCTCATCGCAAAAAAGCGCTTTCCATGTTCCCCTTTCCCCTAAAACAAAGTCCGAAGTTTCCATCGCGGCAGTCTTCGGGAATCATGCCGTGAATTCAAAATATCTTCTAGTTCAGAGAATGAACTAATCGATGCCGAGCACCAGACAAATTTCAAGAGTTCACGAGAGACTAATAATTCCTTCGTCTGCTAACAATTCGACTGGCTCGCCGTACGACGCAGCAGCTATTTTCTCATTCGAAGATTTTATCGGCAATTTTACGGAAAGCCTGGCGGATGCGTCGATTACTTCCTGCAACGGTGAAATTATCGAATTTCGTTGCTTCTCGTTCTCTTCATTTTTCAATACTGAATCCGAATCGTATTGTTAATCGGCGCGATTTTGTCCGCATAACGGAAGAATGAACCGATAGGTATTAACGTTGGAGAAAAGCATTCCGCAGATAGTGAAGCATTATTTTGTGAGACAGGCCATTGCAGTAACGCACTATATCATTGCCCTTTTGATCCTTTAGTACAAATGCAACTGGCATTTCTGTTTGGACATAATGGAAGGGTTATAACTCTCTCAAAAAGGCAGTATTTCCAGACACAGATTTATATAAACATTTTTCATCCTACTGATGAATGAAACATGCTTCCGAAATTTTTGTCAGAGCTTTTAGACTCGTCCTATATTTCTATTTATATTCATTCATTTATTCTAATAATTGCTCTATTTGCATATACGCAGCATATATTTTCCCTGTACGTTATAAATCATATTTAGCCGCGGTTTGTCATTTTTATGATATCTTGTTCAAATGTTCAAAATATTTTTACGCTCTACATGGATTTTCTTCAATGAATTTTTTTTTTTTTTACCGAATACGTGTATATGAGGTCAATTGTTTATTAAAGAAAAAATTTCTAGTATATACATGTACGTTTTTTTTTTACTTGTTACAACTACGTGACATAAAATTATCATTTCGATTAGGCAAAATGATATAAGATGGTGCCCAAAAGAGGCAGACGAGCAAAACGGCAACTACGCGTAACAAGCATCATCTTTTATAATAATTGTCAGGCAACACGTAGACCCGCGCGTCTCACGTTACAACGGCGATCCTTGTCGGCTGTTCTCAACACGTCGCATCGGCCGGAGATTAATAGACATCCAAAATGTGTCACGAGCAACCCGCTAGCCGAGGGAAAAATTATTCCCCTCATGGGATTATGCTGGCAGAGGATATCTAGATGGGAGGGTGGACCACCAGAAGAATGAAAATGGGCAAAAAAGCTTCGAGGGTCGTTTGATGCCTCTGAGGTTGGCGATTTCTCATAGATAGACGCGTCGAGTCGATCAAATCAATATCTTATCCGTCATACTTTGTGATTAATATACTTCAATTATTTATCCAATATTTTTGCAATCACAAAACTTTGAGATTACGCGAGAATCTTTAAATTGAAAGAGGTATTTATTTAAGTCATATACTTTCATTTATCTCAAATAATAATGACCCAATAATATATTTATCAAAGTTATAATACTTTTGTGCAAAAAAATAAAATTTACTCTTGGAATTTCTAAGTTAATTAATTATTTATTATTTGTTATTACATATTTAGAAAAGATTTGTTTTTTAATAACTAGATGTATACCTGTGTCTATCTCATGTGCATATATATATACATCTACATAGGTTATTGTGACAAACTCAGAATTGGAACGACGCAATTCCGATGCAATTAAAGTTTAATTCATTTAGTAGTTGTAATTCTCTATAGTACCTTCACATTCAACAAATTAACCCCGATAGACATCCACTTGTAGCGCGCAAAGTGAGAGTTTTACAGTGGGTGGATGAAACGCGGGATAAATGAAATCCCTGGATTGCATACGGATGCAATAATTTCACGCGATGCACAGTCCTGCAGATATTCTTTCTGCTGCAATATTAAGCAGCGTGAAAACAGAGACGTAACACTCATTAATATCAAATATTAAATACGGACCAACCACGGAAATCTATAGTAATTTAAATTCTTATCTTTCCTTATATATGTACATATATGTGTATGATGAAGCAGTTAAAACCATTTTATCTTCTCATGTTTATGTATGCAAAATTTCTATGCAATTCACACAGCAATGTAATAACTCAATATATTCAGTCAGGGAAAAGTCCTTTTATACATATCTATATAAAACGACCTTTCCCCAATCCACCATTCATTGCAAAATTTTCGTTGCAATTATATCATTCTATAGAATAAAATTACAGCTTTAAAAATTTGCTATTTTTAATTACGGTATGATGATTTTTAATAATACATTATGAACAATCAAAATCAGAATACTCTTTCCTCTACTTAACTCGAATAATTCAGGAACAAAAAATCGTAGAAACGTTAAAAAAAAAAGGATTTTATAGGGGAAGTTTCAAGCTTTCATGATAGGTAGTCAAACATTTTTGCCAATTTTTTGGGCATGTGAAAGACCCACAGTGAAAAGAAAATTTTTCATCTTTTTCAGAGCGTAGTTTTTTATATGTAAAAATGATCAAACTCACGGAAACTGAAAAAAAATATTGCAACTTTTAGAAAGTAGAGATTTCAAGCTTAAAAATTCATTTTTTATATTTAAATTTCGCTCATTTTTAATGAAGATACTGTAAAATAGAGGTCCTTTTATACATACGTAAAAAGACTTTTTCCCCAAACGTTCAAAGACAATAAATAACATCGAATCTTAAATGCATTTATATGATAATTCCTAGGAAATTATTAATTAGCTGTTATAATCCAGCAATCGAATTACAAAAAAAAATCGTAAAAAAAATTCTATAACAAAATCACTTAAAATATGACGCTACACTAATTTCACATTTCTCAACTTTACCTGTACTCCATCATGTATTTTGTTAAAGCATCGTCGAAAATGTAACATTATACCTATACACGACAACAGATTATGACAGGCACTAATCGTATACGACTAATCACTAAGTTTATCGTCGAGTAATCTTTTAATAACAAATATTTGCGACGACCTACCACGATCTCGCATCATCTGCGCGCAATCCTAGGAGAATGAAATGAATAATTCATCGTTTCGAAGCGTGTTAAACTGGCGATATATACGCATTGCTAGCTCACCGCTGCCGCACGCGCCGCGTACGGAGAAAAAGATGAAGATTAGAAAGAGCGGCGCGAAGCCATTTGTTTCACAGAACGCTCGAAATTGGAGTCTCCGCCTTCAACTTCCGACGGCATCTCCGTCACCTCCGTTCTTCGTTCGTACTCTCCACCTCGATGTATCCGACTGCAGCAGCACCGGGCGTATAACTCACCTGGGCCATCCATCAAATATAATTGTCTCGCGAATTCCTACCGCCGGTGCTGCTCTCTGATGACTCTTGAGCTCCTTCGAGACGTTGTCTCTTAAGTAACTGCCGTCAGATTGAACAAGTGGGCGGGATACTCGAAAAGAGCAAAGCTGAAGGAACATCGGACCGCGTGACGTAAGATGTTTGCAATGCAAATGCTTTGCGAAACGAAGGGAATACTTTGCAAAGAAGATATAGAGATTATTCATACAAAACGTAGAATACTTTTTACTCCTGCTTTAAGACGTTCGCTCCGCGTTAAAAATTGTAAAACAAACCGAAGCTCATAATAACTCGGTGATAATATATAATCGCGCAATTTATTCTATGCGGAAAGAGATATAATATCAATAAGAACCAACGTTACTTTCCAACTTTTTTCTGCAGATATTTCCTAATTACAAAAATTACGAAAACATGATTACGAAGAAATGACAATTTCCAAGCGATGTCTAAGAAAAACGATGTTAGAAAGGGAAAACTTCCTCTCTTTTCTTTTTCCTCAACGTTTTTCCTCAAATATTATTTTCATACTACCAATAGCGAGAGCACCTATTGTTCCCGCTATTAATTACTTCCCTACTACACGCCCGCCTTAATTAACGTTCGAGGCACGCAATGACGAAGCTGGGAAATCGGAAAGGTCGAGTGAACTCGTCAAGACAACCCGTTGCAACGAATTTCCGGAAAAATTCGAGAAAAGTCTCGTTTGCAATTAAGTTAAAGGTCGTCGCCCTTCCCAGGACGGATGGAGGGTCGTCGTTAGGAGCATTACGACGACGTCGAGCACCAAAGTGCTCCTCCGCGAGATCAGGACGCGACATCGTCCCTGCAGGACAGACAGCTAATTCGTGAGAGGTAGTCGTCGATCGCCATGCGCTGGACGTGCCGATTTTTTTGCTCGCGGGGAAGCTCGGAGAGGGACTGCGAGGGAAAATTTTCCGAAATTAGCAATTAGGAGGGGCTCGTTTGCAGTGACGTTCGTCGTACCGACAAAAAGCTCCACTTCGCCCTCGGCCTCGAACGGGGTGAACGGACTCGCTGTAACTTCCCCCTGGCACGTTGCTCTACCCTTGCGTCGTAGTGGTAACGCCATCATATACTCGGGATTATGGGTTTCTCGGGTGCTACACTCGGGTTTTGCAGGGCGCAAACGGAATTTCTCTCGAAAGCGAGCGAGCGAACGGACGAGTCATTTGCAGCAGCGCTCGTCAAGAGTTTCGTCATCAAAAAAAGAAGCTGCCTCAACGCGTCCCATCGACTGGAGAGTTTCCTCGGCGCGGCGCGGCGATGCTTCTTCTGCGACACGCGCTGCAAGAACGCTCCACTTGACACTTCGCGATTATATTAATCATTTTCTGAGCGATGTGTCTCTGAGACGTACTTAAGGCGGCGAGATCGAAACTCGTGTGGCGGAAAAAGGGTTTATGGATGGCCATCAGGCGGAGTAGCGGTGTTGCCGGAAGAGAGTCTTAACGATTAATAAATCAACGAACTGCGCTCGAGATATTAAATTATGCCTGAGCGTTTACCACAAACGCACAAACTTTCCTATTTCTTATTATTATTAACGAAGTGCAAAAAGTTTTCTAAATTAACGCGAAGAACATTATCAAAAATACATACTTTCGTTTCGTGTTAAATATTACGCGCGTTTAAACGAGGAATATACGATAATACTATTTAATATAATCGACCCTTCGTGTTTTCCGAATATCTTCGTGCATGGAAATCTGTTGTAATCTGATATCGCATCATCGCTAATTCAGCCATTTGCATATTTGCCGTATCGTACCGATAGAGACCGTATCGTACTTTTAGATAATGCTTGGCACAAGGTACTCCACGTACATTTCACCGTTCGACATTGAGCACCGATCGTATGGCTGACAATTCGTTAATACTGTAGGGCTCGCGCGCCATGCATTCCGGACTATAATTATCGATCAGTACGCATTTCGATCAGCGTTTATAATCCTGGTGAGCGTTCACGCTCGTTGACGATGTCGTGCTCCAGCAATTACTATGTTTATTCCGAAGCCACGAATACAGCAGCCGTTAAATACGACCGTAATGTCGCGGTCGCATAATGCTTTAAATAGGCGTGTTAAGCACGTTATCTACCACTGTCGTCGATACGTCGACAACTGTGCTTTCATCCATTACAAGCATAGACATAGGATCGTGTCTATGATTATGAGGTATCAAAGAGACCTCAACGGAACGGAGTAGCGATGCAACTAACGCTCGGAGTCTTCCCAACTTGAAGAAAGTTAAAGCGCTGTTCGTTCTTTCATATTAGGCAACGTCGATATCGATTGTTTTGCTCTACTTTACGATGTCGCTGAGAGTCTTCGTCATGACTTTAACGATGACGTGCCGCAATTTGTGCATTTATGCAACAAACAGAATGTAAAATGCTCATTCCTATTTTTCTTCTTCCTTCTTCTATCATAACTCCTTTCTTCTTTCCTTGCATTTCATTTTCTTCTTTTTTTTCTTCTTACTTGTTTTTATTCCCTTTCTCGATCTATTGACAATTTTGCGAGGCTGTATTTAATGGTTGTCTGTTCGTTGCATCGCTGCGGAGTAGAATAGAAGTAGCGGATGCACGAGAAGGTGGTCCCAGTACAAAACAAAGCATACGATAACGCGGCTAAATGTGGTCGGTGGCAATTTTGCTAATTTCGCAGAATTACATGAAGCGCGGCGCGCCACTACCACCGTCCGATCGATAACAATCGATGGAACAATGATAACGCTTCGTATTCCCTCGCACAAGTCTGCGTGATAGTTCTGTGTGGTCAGAACCAGAAGAGAATTTAACAGCAGTGAGGAAAGGCCACAAAGGTTCCTTTTTTAGAGGACAGAAATAGAGAGGAGTGGATATACGCATATTATCGCGTAAACCAAAGGGCGAAAAGGCTTTCATTGCAACGCGTGTCATCGATGTCATGGATGTGAACACGTCGGGCTTTCACGGTTTACGCTCTACGTTCCGCGCACGTACTGCGGTATCTAGCTAGTCTGATTACAACATTGTCCTGTATAATAACGAGATATACGATAATGAAAAGTGTACCGAGTGGATGCGCATTCCATATTTATTTTAGCGTTGCCTGTGTAACATTCTATATCTATCGCATGCTGAAAACCATAAAAATGACTAAAAAATAAACGGTACGATTTTATGCAAGCGGCGAAAATTTATAGTTGTTATTTTCTAATAATTTTACGATAATTAAGCTCATTTATCTGTAAGAAATTATTATATTGTTTTTTATTATATTAATATTTACAAGATGATTTATATTCTTTTTCCAAGTTATATAAAACTCCAGGTAGAATACAAAATTGTAATAAAATCAAGATGACTTTAAATTGAAGTCATTTTAGGAAAAATCGTAATGATGTCACTTAATATACATTTGACGATTTTTGAAGTAATTTTTAATTTAAAAAAAACTTAAAAATCATTATGTTATGTCAAAATTTCATCACAAAATCATCGTCAAAAATGTATTAAATAACACTATCACAATTTTTTCCAAAATTATTTCTACTGATTTTAATTTTATTACGACTTTGTAGTCTACCTGAAAGCAGTTAGGCAATGTAGACTTTTCAGAAAAGCAAAAGGATACGAGATATATAGGATTGAAGAGCTTATTATATTGACAATAGTAGCCTTGTTTCTTTGCATTATTGTTTGCTTCACGATAAAATATTCTTTCTCAATCCTGCGGTAGCAGTAGATATCAGAGTGGTCCGCAAACTGGATTCGAGTGGAAACGAGATTCGATAAACCCAACGTGATTTTGATGCGAAAGGTTTTCGGTTTATTTTCAATAGAAAAAAAAATATCCTCCCGCTTATCGGCTATTCCGGTTCACGTGCGCCGTCGTCGATAACGAGGAACGGCATCGTTTGCAGTCGCGTCAAAGTCTGTGCGACGCTCGTGTATCGTCTGACGCCATCGGTCTGTTACTACTTCCAGATTTTCGCCACAAACCGCGACTCCGGACGCGCTTTCTTCACCGGCGGCGTTTGCGATATAGAAATTCGACTGCTTACCTATCTGTCGGAACATTTACTAGCTGCGCGTCTCGACTATTGTTTTGTAGATCAAAGAAATAATTGAAGCTAGACTGTCTCAAATTTCTTTTAAGTATGGATTTAAAACCAATCAACAGATTAAATTTTTTAAGTGTCTCTGTTACGGGCGATTTGATTAATTCGGGATTTGAAAATTAAGGTCATCTTGAATTTTTTATTAGAAAAAATTCAACTTTCTTTTTTAACCATCGGTAGTGTTTAAAAGATCGTATGGACTGTTACGCTCTGTATATATCACTTGTGTGCATTGTTCATTTGTTTCTAAATTCGTAACAACAGGACGCACGCACCTGCATACGAAAACGTATTTCATAATGCATAACGGAGATTCATAACACGAAACTACGCCATTAATGAGAAACTTCCCTGCAACGTATATTAGCACCAAGAATGTAGAATATTAATATTATCATAGGTAAAACACATTTCTCCAAGTATAAATCTCAGCTACAAACGCAGAGTTCCTCGTGCTGTGGCGCAACAATTTCTGGTTTTCTAAGTGGCGAAAGGCCAAATTTTCAATTTCCTACGTCGCGTCGCTTCTTCTCAAAGACCGAACAGATTCGTGAGTAAACTTTGGGACTTCGCTTTCGAGCTCGCTCGTTCGTCCACTGAAATGTCAGGTGGTGAGGATGATACGGAGAAGAAAACGGACGATACAACAGTATTAGTTCGACTAGCTGCTTCGACTTTGACATCAGCCATACCTCTTTTACACTCGAATGCGAGCGAATCCGTACAAATTTATACGAACAGTTAGTTTCCGCGGTGCGACTACCTTTTCCTCCATTTCTCTCTCTCTTTTCTGACACTTTTCCTTTGGGTTCCCGTCATCCCTCTTCTTTCCATTCGCTTTCTACAATCAACTTGGCATAACTCGATGATTCTATCCCGCTTCATCTCATCTCTCGTTCTTTCTTTCATACAACTCGCTCGATACGCCATCACATCGTGAGCTGGAAGGTTGCGCTAGGTCGGTCGTAGGTTAAGCCCGGATAAATACACAGCCTCATAACTTCCACGAGCCCTGCTATACCCCCTCCCTTGTACCACTTGAGGAGCAGTCTTCCACTATGCTATCATCCCTGTACCTACCCGTCCTATCTTATGCTCTTGTCTCTATCCGCAGCCCGCCCCTTCTTTTGTACACGTCGCTATCCGTCTCCTTCGCGCCTGCCTCCCCCCCTCCACCTCTCTCTATCTCTCCCCGACCTTAGCACGTACGATCCTCTCTATCTTCCGGCATCGTTTACTCGAGAAGATCCTCTGGTCCGTCTTTGCCATTGCTTCCACTATCTTCTCCTTCTTCTCCTCTCTTCTTCAAGGTAGAACCTTCTTCAAGGCAGCACCCTGGTGACTCTTCTTTGGACCAAGGCGGTGGTTCTTGGCACAGTCTTGATGCTGCTCGCTCGAGCGGAAAAGTGGCGCTTGGAGCGTACAACGTGCGCTGCAAGACAGATTAAGGATGGTTAAAAGGTGAGAAGCTCCCGGGCAACCATCTCCCACAGTGCTTCGTGCCCGCGCTCCTCCGTGAATTATGCAAAATTTTCTTAGGATTCCAGTGAGATATTCATGAAATGCCACGTTGAAAATGCCCGCAACGGGTGTGAGTCAGCAACAGTTTCTTTCGGCATTTCTTTTGCAATCTGAAAAGCTGTATTCTTCTATCGTATTTATTCATTGATGATTTTTTATCAATACTACGACAATTCCAAGAATATTCTTGCCATTTTGAACTTTTATGAAGAAAGATTTGTAGCTTTCTTTTATATATATATATATATATATATATAATTATAATACTAGCTACACGCAGTACAAAATTATTCTAACATTCATACGAGAATATGTATATTTTTCTAAGCATAAAACATTATATTTATTTGTGGAATTGCTTACATTTCTTGTGCTTATATGATTACCGACATATCTCAGAGTACGAGCTGTTTAACTTGGTTCAGAACGACTGTAACATGCACACAGAACAAAATCTCGCAACATCGAACGACTGCACTGGCGCGTAGTGTGCAGAAATGGGAATATTAAATTATTTAAGTTGCAGAAAATTAGATCTTAACTTCCGTTAGTCTGGGGCATTCTGAAACAACGCACCAAGGCGATCTCCTCTTTCTTTCTCATGTATGTGAGCGTCCTAAATGTACTTTAGGTAATAATAACGAATGCTTGCGCAGCGGTTATGAAAAATGAAAATCCTCATTGCAGTCTTGCTGAGGTATCTCGATATGCACTTATTCGTGCAGCGACCCTTCTGTTATATGCAAAGCCGAGAGTTCCAAAAATGCAATAAAAATTTCCTCTTGTTATTTTCTCAGTATCATCTCCGTTCTTAATCCCGTTCTTTATAATAACGGATTCCCTGACGATTGTAAAAAGTTGATATTTTTTCAAGGAATTTCCACTACACACTTTGCGAAATTTTATAATTCTTGAAACAAAAGATATCCATGATTTTGAACACAGGATCAAAATTCTAAAAGCTAATGTTCATTTCGAGTTAGTAGTAATAGTAAATTGCTCGTTAAGCAATAAAAAGAAGAAAGAGAGTGCGATTCCATTTGTCCTGCATATTATATCCTCCATTAAATTTTAAGTGCCTTTACATCGTTCGTACGATCGCCACGCCGTTATCCAAAACTTTCGGGCTGATATCGCAGTTAACACGTGGCCAGGCGTCATGTTAAGCACCACTTTGCGTGCATACGTAATGCAAGCTACCAGGGATCCCGTGCAGCATTCTCTACGTATGTATATATGTATGTGCATATGTATATGTGTATTCATCCACACACGCGTCCGGCGCCGAGGTTCACCGTCCTTGAGGTGGCACTTCGGTATGCGAGAGACGATCTAATTTAATAGCCGCCAGAAATTCCAGCTAGGTCAGAAATTGCCCCTTAGCCCGAGGATACAACCCCAAAGGTTCTCGCACGTTTCCCCAGCAGATAGATATCTATCTTCGATGCAATCCCGAACGTTCTAGGGTCGCCGGAAGTTTCGGGCAAGACTGTGCTGCAGCTGCAACTGCAACCGCGACTCTCGTCTGTGTAACGAACCAAAGTTCCTTCTCGTCTTGAACGACTCCTTTCCATCGTACTTTCCCAGAAACTTGCGGAGAACCTTACATACCTAGAAGGGGGGGGGGGCGGGGGCCAGGAAAATGGCAAGGGTAGGGAGAGGGGCGGGCAAAGTTAGTCCTAGGGGTTACGATCGCGCGAACTTTCTAAAATTCCTACTATCGTGGATCTTCTCTCGTGCTACAGGTTCTTCCGCGATTACTATAGTACGTCGTCTAGAAGGAGGGGAACTTGAGAATCGTGCTCGAGGATCTTAAAAGAGCTGGGTCACGCTACTATATTAACCTTTGAGAAGAATTCAGTAGCGTGGTGTATCTTTACATAAGGTCCAGTCCCGCTTGTTGTTGTGTTTCTATACGAGAATAAACACTTGGTATCGTCTTCAAGCACATCGCTGGTTACGATGGTATCATTTCATTTTTCGTTTTCTTTTCCGCTTCCTGCCGCTTCTTCGTCCGACTATTCAATTTGCAAAACTTCGTCTCAAATAGCAACGACGCCTACCAATGAACTGCGCGCGACAAACGAAGACAGCAATTGGAAACCTGATTCTTTCGCGAGCTGATTTCACGTGAGATATTCACAGGATTAACCATACATTCGCCCTCTCGCATACGATTTGTCCAAAATTTACCTTCTAAACGTCTTCTTCTTTTTATGATAAATGTATAGTGATTACATTATGTATTGTAATTTTTTGAATATGATTTCAAATAAACGTCATTTTAAGAGAATTTTAGTTTGAAAATTATTTGATGTTATTTTCACTTATGGTTAGCAGAAATTAATGTGTACCAAATACGCGAAATAATATGCGGTTGAGAAATTTTAACGGATTTGCTCCGTATATACGAGACCGTTGGCTGCGAGTCAGATGCGTAAAATGTCGAGGTTCGCGAGAGAATAATAAGCCAACATCAGAATTAGTATCGAGTATGAGCATGATATTGTCAGGTCTTGGTTAAGTGCATTAACCGCAATTCAAATGCAAAGAGCCCGCCCGGATCGTGGAAGGAACGCAACGAACGGGTGTAACGATCCAACCTTTATGCGAGCAAAACCGAGAGCTCATGCGAAATACATTAATGCAGCCGTCCATGCTTTTGTGCCTGGTGTTTGCATCGTTATAAATTGTTTGTAATACGAGGATTTAGTAGATTTCGAGACAAACACTTAAAATGCAAGCGTTCTTATCGTCCAGGAATAAAAATAAGACAAAATGAAGAAAGGAATGAGACTTGAAAATATGTTTTTCGCCCGTAAAGAAATCTTAATAAAAATGTTTTTCTCATACAGATATATATGACTTTCCTGAATCTTGGTGGCGTAGAACGCATTAATATTTGGATTTCATCTCTATGATATCGCGAATCGTATACTTCGTTTTTCTCATTCCTGCTTCTACTTTCTTCATTTATTTTTTATCTAGCATCCATACTTTCCACTCCTGCGAACGAAGAAGGGGTTTTACCTATCTCGGAAAAACGTACATGTGTATCTAGCAGTGATGATAGTAGTCTCAACCTGTTCCTGTAATAGGAAACGGAAAAGATCTGGAAAATCGAGAAAAGAAACGGACAGGTATAGAATACGATCGCTATAGCTTTACAGAATAGAAGAAAACTAGTAAGATGTGATCGATACAGTTCCGCTGAATATTAATTTCGCCGAAATATGTATGTACTATATTTATATAGATGTCTATTATACGAGTACATATTTTAGAAATGTATCATAATATTGTAGAATTGATGTACAATTTGTTTCATAAATTCAAAGTCTTACTATACGATAGAAATAATACAGATGCAGACACAATATAAGATTAATTTAGTAGCAAATTATTTACATTTAAAGTAGTCATAATATCAAATAAGAGGAGAGAGAGAGAAAGTGTGTGTGTGTGTGTGTGTCACGACTTCGCATCATCATAATATACACGGAATATTCATAACCAAGTTAGACGAAACTTACTTTGGAGCACCTAACATAGTATCACTTGCATTTGCAAGACACATTTTAGTTTCTCAGCCGTGCATCAGTTTGTGTACTTCATTAATTCTTACGAAGGCTTTCCTTCCTCTCTTCATTTTTATGCATACTTATACAAAATCAAAACTTTATCATTAAGCTGCTTAAAAACCGACGGGCTTACGTTTATTTTATAGTGAGGCATTTACAATGTTCGAACTGTTGTGTGCCCGCAGTTTTTCTTCGCAATTCGACTACTTTATTGCAAAATGTCCGCGGTGAGAGCCCGCAGTAACCGCGTATAAGATCGTTGCACGAGGTCGTCTGGGACCCAAAAGGATCAAAGAGTGCGGAACAATAAAAGCCCTACATTTTTTATGTCGCATGGTGTAACTAATACTAGGTTTTACAACCAGCCTGCCAGCAGAAACATGCGGATATTGCCATACGCGTACGTAAACATCACGTACGCACATCGGAGTGACGCCGTAAAAATCTCGTCCAATGTTTATCGAGAAATATTTCACGATGCAGTGCACCATTCGATTCTTATCGAATCACATGGCTAATGTCATTCTCTCAAAAAAAATCGACAGAAAATCGAGACGTCAAAGAAATAATGTCGTTAACAATTTAGTATTTAAATAATAAAAATTAAAGAAAATCAGAATTATTAAAGAATACTAAAAATATATCAGAAAATTCTTTTAGTATAAAGAAAATTTAGTATAAGAAAAAAATAACGTTAAGAAAATTACAATAAACAATAAAACAAAAATATCCTCTTATAATTCGTAATAATATTTAAAATTTGAGTTCATAGACGCAAGAAAAAATTATTTATTAGACAGTATAAGGTTGCGAAAGATGAAGGAATCTACGAAATTCGATCTATGCAGCAATCCGAAATGGCATAGCGATGAGAGATCTTATCCGAGAATAATTTCTCGCGGATAAACGGTGTCAATGCACACACTTATGTAACAAATGATCATGGTACGAAGGGAAATCTGTTGCAGCCCTGCGAAATTTCACGAAGGGAAAACAGTTCTCTAGAAAATTCATAAAATTTATCTGACTTGTGTTTCATTAATATCAATCGTTCGCGTGGAACCTTCGTTACACTTTCTCGTTGCACTTGCGAAAATACCTATGATGAAAAACTCTGGTGATTACGTTCACGAGACTGCGAGATTTGTCGTCCGTCAGATTTGCAATGGATTCGTGCCAACCGCTCACATTCGGTCCAATTTATTATCGAGAAATTCGACTTTCGCGAATTTTTTTATCTCTTTTTCTCTTTCACTCAAGAAGCTCTTAAAAATGACTGGCCGCCCGTTCGACTACTTTACTCGTTTTCCTAACTATTAGAAGTAGCGTTCATCGCCAATATTTCACTTGAATTTCTAAAATCAACTTGATCTATTAACTCGATACTCTAATGAAGTATCCGCATCTTGATCTTATTAAATATAGGTATAAAAATCGCACGGATGAAAACTTTGCATTACCAATTATCCGCTATTTCTTTAAGCAACTTAATAATTAGTCTTATCTTAAAATCTCTCTTAAAGTATAAAAAATAAATAAAGTATATATTTTAAAGACGTATAAATATATAAATTATAAAAATGTATGCCAAATAAAGAATAAAAATTACCAACATTTTTTTCCACATTATAATAACCTATCTTTAATTATATCACTCATAATCATGTTTTAACTGATTATATTTTACAATTAATCATATATAATTTATACCTTTTTTGAATTGAAAAGATTAACGGCGAAGAAAGTGAAATATATGGGAATTCTAAGTTGGAGGAAGATGATAGAATTATCGATAAATACAGTTGTGAAGTCGCAATTGTACATCCCTGAAAATCTAACATAGAACGACAGGAATTTCCCATTAGTCGCTCTCGGTTGCAGAATAGAGAATAGCAAACTGTCGGATGTCAGAAATGATTTTCGTTTGGAATCGGTCGCAATTTCGCGAATACACGACACAAAGTTTACCGTCGTCGGCTCGCTGACGCTTTCAACTCAATATCGCGTTCCCTTCGCTCTATTAATTCTACGAACGCCGTCTGACAAAGAAGCGACACGTGTTTGCTAGAAATTTATTACTGCGAAACGCACAAGTATGCCACATTTCGTATCTCCGTGTTACACGTGTCTTACGCCATAAGATTATTATCTCGTCCAAAACGATTAATCGAGATTATGAGATTGTTCTTGCTCGCACGCGGCTTATCGCATTACCGGGTATAAAGGGATATCGCGAGGCCAATTGTTTACGCGCTCCGATACGTGCATTATAGCTCGAACTACCATTATCCCGGTAATTTTCTTTACGATCTCTCTCCTACTTTATCTCTACCTATCCCCCTCCCCCCCGTCCTATTAAACGAGGTACCAGACTCTAAACCATTAATCAGTATCGAGACTTGTCCGCTCTCTTGCCTCTGGGGATTGCGAGATAATAGCCAACAGTTCCATACGTAAAAGAAATCCGCTTAATTTGTGCTGATGCAAGGTACGGTATCATTAAATTTAAAATACATTTTTATCGGTAATTCCATAGCCTCTCTACTGAACTGTGCCACGATAAAGCCTATATGAATTTATTCAAACGACGCATTTACATGTTACATCTAGCAAAAATCGATTTCCTGGTCGCAAATTCCGGTCGCGCATATTTTTCTTTTTTCCCTTCCTCGCGCGAGTTTTTGACGTTTAATCGTTTCCATAGCTTCCGCGTAATATCGTAACGCAGATTCGCCGGATGTGTTTTACGGATTAACGCATAGCAGAAAAACCGAGATAATGCTCGCGAATTCTCGCACGAATTTTATACGTAACACTCGACGCTTAAATCTACTCTGATAGGAATAAATAGGTCAACGGATTTTTTTTTCTGTGAAGCATGTGCTATCACCCACGAGACGTGTCATAGGAAATTTGTAAATGTCATCAGGAATCTGGTACGACATATTTCGTTAATCAGACTTACTTTTAAAATATATAGTTCGCCGTTGAGTAATTTTATTAAGCACGTCAATCAAAGTATCAAACCATTTATCTCGCGTCTGATTTTACCGGCCATTACGCTCGGAGCCGATTAGATTCCGCGATATTTTTGCTCTTACATTCCGAGTACGGACAGTAATGCGTTAAGCGGCACTTCTCTCGACTAATTCGGAAAAAGAGAGACCCCAGACAGGTCGGTAAAAGCGGAAGAAAGCGAAATGGGCGGAAGCAGAAACCAGAAGAGAAATGGGAAAACGGAAACAGTGGAGAATATGTGCAAGAAAGAGAATATCGAGAGATGGTTGTTATTGGCAAGAAAGGATAAAGGAGAGAACGGAATAGAGAGGAAAAATCGAATAAAGACGAAGAAGGGCAGAAAGCGCGGCATAAAGAAGGAATGAGTCCGAACTCTCCAAGTAGTAACGGTCGATGCTCGGGCAGCCAAGCGTGATATTCCATTCCACCGAACTACATAATTCCAAGCCCCGATTTCGAAGACGGCGAGTCTTACAAGCAGCATCACCGATCGACGTGCCGTCGATTTGACCTAGTTCGTGAACTTTACCAATGACAGGTATCTCGTTTACCTCGATGAACTCGTTAGTAGGAGGAGGGACTGACAAGATGAGGTATAAAAATAAGATAAGAGGAAGAAGGAGCAAAACGTTATCGATATACGAAGAAACGATAATTGCGGTAGATACCGACCATGAGTTTGCGGATTATTTTCAGTGAACAAGCCAGGAGTATCGTTAATAATTCGATTTGATTTTGAGTACAGAAAAAGGTTTTTCCTCGGGTGTTTTTCCTATTTCCCGTTTTCCTTATTTTAGGAAACAAATAGTAACCGCTTACCGTCCACCGCAGAATCCATTTCAACGAAAAAGCTGTAGAGCTGGTATGTGTATATATAGGTGTACTTTCATTTTCTGTCGATGTCAAATCTAATTAATGTCTGGTACTATACGTCACTGGGAAAGATAGGGAGATATTCGTGATGAGATGATGTCGAGCATGCGGATTGTGACAATAGTGCTCCCCGCGATTCGAGCGAACGGGTGATTCGAAAGGGCGAGAGAGCCAGCCGGAGGGATGTAGATTAATATTGGCGCGCTTCTTGTTTTCGTCCATCCCGAAAGCCCGCGATAAATCAAATAATGCGAGCGCGAATTCCTTCGACGCTATCGAAATCCTTTCGATATAAACACACCGGGGACCGATAACACCGGATGAGGCGTTATCGCACGGCAGAAAAGAAATACGATTTGCACGCGGCCGACGAGTCACGCGTGGATATTTCAAAGCGTAACTCCCGAGGATATTTGCACATTCGAGGATTATCATTGCATTCTATCCTACTCCGCTTCGAGATTTTTAGCGACTCTAAAAAAGAGCAATAAAGCATGGTCTCAAATATACAAATAAAATATGGAGAATACGGTATAAAATAAAATAAAAAAGTGCATGGGATATGGAAGCAAAATGTAAAATAAAAAATGAAATACAAAATCAAATATTACTGTAGCCTAGGGGCTGTATAGAGGAAAGAATTACATACGAGATATCAATATGTGATGAAAATTTAACAAAAAAAAAAAAAAAAGAATTCTATTAGAAGATGGATGTGACTTAAATGGGGTACAATTTGCGTCTTATATAATGCTGGCTGCGGTAAAACTATAGGGAGAAGATGTAAATTCTTATAAGATTGATGTCCGCGATTTTCTAGAACGTTGCTCAGCCATTTTGTGCAGGTGACTAGTCGACTCTAATATTCTTCATAGATAGTGCTCCGAGTGCTATAATACTTTCGCATCTACATGATGTAGGAATCAATGTGTTAGAAGTTTGGCTAATATTCAAAAGAATTGCATCCCATACATTGTGAACTTTATAAAAATATTTTAAAAAGCAAAGAAGATTATGGCAAAATCGAATAATACGGATAAATGCTCATTATTTTCAAAACTGATATAATAAGTGTAAGGAAAATTGATATAGTATTAATTTTATTTATACGAAAAATCTGTTGCGATAAACTTATGTAACAATTTATTTATAAAGTAGTCAAAATTGTTAAATTATTTCAGTTCATATACGATTTTTTATCGAAAACACGGTTGCGCTGTTAAAAATTTACGATCGCATGTTTCCATTAAAAATCATGGTAGCGACGCGAGCGACGAATTTTCCATTTACTCTCACCCTCCGGTAATTTCTCTGTCTGGTCGTCGACCGCTTGTCACCCCTTTGGTACGAAAATATTTTCCAGGCATTATTTACAATATGTCATATTTACGTCGTCTGCAGTTTCGGTTGCGCCTCGAGCTTTTTTTAAACTCCTGTATATCAAAATTCTCACATTTTTCATAACGCACGATTAAACATATATGACTCGAGAGTAGACAGAAATTTCGGTAGAACTTTTGTTCGTGTTTTATTATTATATCATTAGGTCGCACATTCTCGAGAAAATCTGACACCTTTAGGCAAACATATAATTATACGCGACATCGATTTAACTCTAGATGGCAATCAGATCACACCAATCTAATCACTGATTAATAGTAATCGCGAGTAGAAAATCGATCGTACAATTACTTCGCCTCCCTCACTCGTGAAACTAACTGGCGCACATATCTCGCAGAGCTAATGCTGCGATACGCAATTCGTCGCCGCTGCGGTTCTTGGTGTACCTGCTTGCCTATCTAAAGCAGAAGCCTTGGATTTTGAACAGAATACGAGCGACAGGGGTTGTCGAGAGAGCGCAATTGATCGTCGTCGACCGCAACACGACCAACATCACCGCGATCATCGCCATCATCTCTGAATTCCAGTACGTTAATGGGTATTGCGATTGGTGCGGAAGATTCGATCTCCGATTCCGCCTGGATCCCCGTTCGAAGCCGAGGCTTGTTTCACGATGATAATAATGCCGAATACGGTCTGATATCCATTACCATCTCATCTCTTCGTTTTCGTTAATGACGAATATTCGCGAGCGATATTAAGTACGTTATATCCATCTCGACAGAATGTCGCTGCAGAGTTCAGAGTACTGGTTGAACTGAGAAGGATTACCGATCGATGTCGATAATCGTGAAAGTATAGATAAGGAAAACGAAGTCAACAATCAGATTGAACGTATCTATAACCGTTGCAGCGAGCATCTTCTATCTTTGAACGAGTATACCGATCCAGGTTTATTTTCAGTTTTCTGTTTTCCCGTTACTCTCTATAACTTTGAAGATGGTCGATGAATACTTGTGCTCAAAAATGTAGATATGATTTAATCGGTTGCCTTTCCGATTTTCGGCTTTTCTTAACGAATCTTCGGGTCTCCGGTTGACAGAAAAATCACCGACCAACTACTAATATATTTAATGGCCTTTTTTTTAATGTCGATTTTCTTCCAGTTTTAAAAAGAAATCCGATAGGAAGATCGATCTTGTATTTTGTTTTCTTATTCTTTTCTTTAGAGAACACACTACATGATAGTAAAATTTTTGATGATCGCAATTGATCTCCCGTGGGATAGTAGGAACTTCGATAGAAAGTGATCGTTGATCTCCACTAGAATACCAGCCGAAAGATGGTAGCTGTAGTAAGTATAAGTGTGTGATCACGCACAGAAACACACGCCATCACCTGTGTGTCCATCACCGTGTTCTCGAGAAAGTTATTTCCTCTCTCTTTCCCTCTTTCTCTGTCCTATGGGGTCTCGGTGGCAATTTACCAATCAGCTTTATTAAATTTCGGTGCCGCCAATATGGCGGACTACGGGGTAACTCGATTGCTCCATCGTGCTGTAGCCACTTTCGTAGCTCGCAGCCGGTCCTAATCCTTAACAGGATGGGACAGGATCGCGCAAGGGTCGGAGGAAACTCATTATAGCTCGATCGAGTCTTCCAAGAATAGCGTCACAGCTAATTACTATAAGCGGCTGTAATACGATCATCTAAAAATGCCGCCAAGTACCCGATAGAAGAAAATGTTCCTATTAATATTACGTCAAACATTTAAAAATAGTAACAACTAATAGTAATATACGTGACAAGAATAATTTTAACAATCCGAACAAAATTTACGTAGACATTTAATTACGAGCATTGTGGCAATGCGTTTCAATCACATTCAGTTGCTTTGATATTTAAAAAGTGATTAAAGGAATTTAAGTTTTTCATTTGCTAAAGAAATTTATGTTTTCGTAGAAACACATACCTGTGCCCCAGCCATTTTAACAATCAACCAAACAAATAGATAAACTCGTAAAAATATCTAAAAATTCGTTTCGAACGAGCCAAATTTAAAATCAACGCACGAATAGCAGCAAAGCGACAACAGAATCTCCGCGTTAATCGAATGTGCAAACAGAAGCGAGGCGGCTCCGCCAAAGCGAAGCTAACTATCGCGCGGCAAGAATGGGGATGATCCGCGGTATTACGCGTGTCGCAGTCTGCAATTTCAACACGTGTGCGCACGTCCGCGCATGGTCGGAGCGAAAGGGAGAGACGGTCGGCCGACGGAGAAGAAAAAAGAAAAAAAGATGGGTATTAAAGGGAACGCTTACGGGTGAAACAGGTAAAAACCGCAAAAACGCAGTTCACGAGAGCGTCCTAGGGCGAATGTAGTGACGAGATCAATATACACACGGACCGGTTGTCTGGACCGCCGCCGCCCTCAGCCCACCGGGAAATCATCCCCTATACCTCGAACTCCAGTCAGTCACCCCATCCACTCTCTCTCTCTCTCTCTCTCTCTCCACCGCCAAATCGCCTCGCCTCGCCTCGTCCACCACGGTGATCTCTCCTCCACCTTCGATCACGTAAATTGCTCCTCTGGTCAGATCCACCCCTCGGCGATTGATACGCAGAGCTTAAATTATAGGCGCCCCTGATCCCCGACGCGCCTTAGGCGAGTAGGGGCATGGATTTGCGGTGGATTCCAGGCAAGTATGCGAACGCCGAATCGAATCGAGCTGAGTCGTACGAAGACGAGGTGGGAAACGAAATCATTACAAAAATTCGTTTCTCGCAAGCGGGATCACTCATCCGTTATTTACTGTGAGAGCTAAGCCACGGGTAAATGTTACACGACACGATAGGGTCGTTAATTACCGCATAACGAATTGTCGGACGCGAGGGATATTTTTCAACCTCAGTATGTTAGAGTTAAAATTATTACAACCCAACCGAGAAATATATTACCCAGGCTTGCGTGTTCAGCTTTTTTTTTTAAATAATTTTAGAAGTACAAATTACTGAACAAGCTTTTAGAAATATGATTTATACGCAGAGTATAATCAAATGTGTGATAACAAGGATGATGAGATTCATAAAATGATATCTAACTTTTCACATTTTACAGATAATTATAAATTCATCACGCGCGTTGTATCAAATTCAAAAAAATTGTTAGATTTTATTCCGTGCTGAAAAAATATGCTCTCTCCAAAGATATTAAATTTGCATGTCCTCGATAAGTAAAGCTCTTTCCCGACAGGAAAACTTGCATCCTAGAACAATTATTCAAATGAAACTCACACAGGTTACATCTATGAGTGTCGGCAGAAAAAATAATTTTGCTCAAGTATGTAGAAATTTAGATAAAGATTTGAAAACAATGTTTTCGGAAAAAATTTTTCTTAATCGATCGTTTTTTATGCACGCATTAATTAACGATATAATAAGAAAATGAATTTCTTTCCTGAAACAATAATTCATCCGGATTAAAAAAGATTATTTTAACATCAAAACACAGTGAATATTTCATGCAAACCTTTCAATCTTCAAATTAGCTTTTCCAAAAATATCAGCATGATGCAGTGATTTCAACGAGCGGCCAAATTATTTTCATAAATTGGAATCGGTACAGTCGTGTATCAATTTTTGCTTTAAACGTTCCCCGCTTTTTAATCAATACAGATATCGCCAATTTTAAATACGAATCACCGCAAATATCGCCAGTCAAATGTCGCACACGTTTAATTCACGTAATAAATTACTCTTTACGATCGAGTATGACCAGAGCGTTATATTCGTCGATTATTATGGTGACATATAATATGTAACATATTATTAATATTAATGAATTAATTTAAACAGACATGTGTAATTCCTATTAAATCAGAAATTAAAATTGAAGTAATTAAAAATATTGAAAGAAATGTGTTATTATGGAATAATATTTTTCCATTCTGTAGATTCTATTGTACAAAATTTTGTTTCAATATGTAGTGAAACAGCAAAATCTCAGGTTCTGCACGTCATTAGTTCCAATTCAATTTACTTACGTTGTTATCACGTTTGCGATAATATTATTTGTTCGAATTTGTTATTTTAATTAAAAATCTAATTTTAGATATTAATTACGATTGCGGTGTACGAAATAAAAGGATATAATACGATGAGCGATATTGGCATCGAGGATGCCCAAATCGGGAAATTTTTTCTTTTTCTTTCTCATACCTCCCGTGTTTCACCGATATCGATACCTTGGAGCGTCGACAATTCGCATTGGTCGTTTTACGTCTACGTGTGTTACGAGGACGATTCTCCCATCGGGTGAGAGCCCAGTTCGACATCCGTGGGAATCGGATGGCTGCATCTCGGCTCTCGTGTCGCGAGGAAACCCTGAGGACAGCTACGGAATCGTGTAGATTACGAAACACGTTCTGTCCACTTTAGCCATTGTCTTCGACCGCGCGCTGCAGGCAACTTGTAAATTCGGTGAAATGTGAGTACGTTATAATTCGTGAATGCACTCATGTAACGCCGTCCAATACTTTCGATATAGAACCACGACATGTCCGATCAAAATAAAATAATAAATTGTATTCTTCTTGCAAAGGAACTTCATTATATCGTTAAACAAAATAATTATATAAATAGTTAAAATTGTTCGACGAAAAAAAAGACATTACAATGCGCGGTATATCAAAATGTCGTAGCTGGCTAAGATTGTCAACCCTAGTAACTAATGCACAGGGTATCTATCACCGGTAGTCGCAATATTAAACTATCCCAAACTGCAATGTGAAGCAGTATTTCACACGAGTGTTCACAATATATATCGCGAGATACCTAGATTCACAACTCCCATCGCAACGTCATTGAAACGTCGCTTCTCGTGCCACCTGTGAGAACAGTAGTTCGCGGATACGCGAAACGAGGTTGATGGCGAATAACCCTAGATTCCGACGGAGCAAGCTCGTCGTCGTGAAAATCCTCTCTTGTCGTCTCTTACGACGATGACTGACGACATGGTACGTGGGTCTTTCTTTACACGTTTCCACGTGCCGGAACGCGTTGATGACGTCGTCGTTGTCGCGATGTTGCTTCGAGAAAGATAGCGGGAGCTCTATTGTTATACTTATCAAGCGCTCCTCTTCTGCTTCCTCTTCAGCAAAGGAGAATCAAGTCATCGATCTTTCACCGTAACGCGTTAGGCTATTGAACTTCGTGTCTTTTGTCTTTTTAATGTATGTGTATGGAAATGTGTCCACCGAACTTTGATTCACATATCTTCGGCATAACTTCAGAATGCATTATCCATAGTCTAGTACTCGAGACTCAAGTTTCGAACCGAGCATTTTTCAGAACGACGCAAGGACTCTTGAAAATGTCTTGTTACAAGACTTTTTCAAAATAGTTACATGCGCTAGATATTTTTAGAAACATGAAAAATACTTTTCCTACCGAATACAGCATCGATCCTTTTTCTTTATAATCCTTTATGATGTACAAGATGATAGACAAATACTAGCAAGTTTACCGCAACACATTATATCGTATTTCTACATTGGTTGATATTTATTTTCGGTATCGTAATTACTAAGGCTAATAATATATATCTTTCTGCCAGCAACTTCAAAATGTTTGATTAAATTTTATAATCGCTTTGTGCGATTACAATTTACGACAATACTAATTAATGTCCCTGTTATTTTGTCACTCGTTGCGTTCGTTCATATAATAAATTAATAATATTAATCAAGTCCATATTTTCATTTCATTTTCTATAATATAATAATAACCTATGACATGTCAAAAGCGTTGTATCTATACATTTGCAAATTAATTTTTTTGCGCTAAATTTTTCTCAAAAAACATATACATACATTTGACAATATATGTGACACGCCACATATTATCCTTTTAGCGAATTGGTAATTTTTGCATAACATTATCCCTGTACCGCTATTGGCAATCGATATTACGTCTCCACGTATCAATCCCGCATGCATGTTTGATACATCAGAATTGTATAGGCCTGAACAAGTAGTCTATCAGTAGGATAATAACGCTAGGACGGCCGCGGTCAGATAACCACGTTTAACGATAACCGGATACATCATTAAGGGCGATATTAATTTATGTCACGTTGTTGTAAACTTCAACCTTGCGGAAACAGTTGATATATATATGTATGTTGTAATAGTTACAGCAATTATTATATCAACTGTACGATTTATAAAACAACGTTGGGAGGATATGAATATATTATATTTAAATGTAATTCTCATTTTTCGTGACATATTTTTCGCTAATTTTATCTACGCACAAAATATATTATACAATTTTATACGAATAGAGTATACCTATGAGTTCAGTTTTTTTTTTTTTTCCCATGAAATATCTCAAACGTGCAATATTCAGATTAAAGACAATGCAGTTATATATATTTGAAAAACATGGCGAACGTGTAACGCTTGTTAGTGACATAGGTACTTTTTTTTAGTAATAATATGTAAATATAATCCTGAAGAAGAGAGAGCAAGTTAATATTGCAATATTGAAAATAATTTTTTCAATCGCGTGTCGCGTAGCAATTTACATGAAACGCCCGTTTTTTACACGGGAAATAAATCATTGCCTTCGCAATTTAAAAGTCAACATACCTATCCACCGAATAGCTCTGGCAAGGCGGAAGACACGGAGAAAGACGAATGCCACGCGCTTTTACTTTTGAGCCAAAGTCAAGACGCTCTTTTTGCAATTGCGGTCGTAGTAACGTTCGCGTCGTCGCGCTTAGTGGGGAATATATACTGAAAGAGAATTTTAGTTTAGATCATACCACGGAAACTCGAAGATTTCCTGAGCTTTTTCTCAACTTTTCTGAATTACGAGCAACCATCGAGATCTTTGCTTAAGATGAATTTCTTTCACTCGCGCTTGTACGAGTGTGCCAATTTTGACGTCCAACATGAAACGTATAGATAAAAAACATATTATTTTCGATATCTTTTCTAAATAAAGATTAAATTGCTAAATAGATTTATACAATTATTAGGTAAATACACTATTCTCATTTTAAAAAGAAACTTACGTAATAGCGAAGAAATTACGAAAATGTGATGCGTTAAACAAAATTAATATTTATACTGTTACGTTATGAATGAGAAGCAAACATCTTCGATCGAACAATCTAATCAATATCGGAACAAAATCGTAAATTAACTATTTATTTGCATATACTTACTTAAATTCTCATATTACTCAGGTTTGAATAATTATACAGAAAGAACAGGCTTACTATATAAAGTATTTATAAAAAATTTAGCCAAATGCAATTCTGAAAATAATTTTATTTGAAACATCAAAAGAATTACATAGAACGTTCAAATTGATAGTGTTAAAATTTTTGCAGAATTGTCATCAATGTTTAAACGTTCTACATAATTATTTTGATAATAAATATAAAATAACATTATTTTCAGATCTGTGTATCTAGTTAAATTTTATAAGATTCTTTAATAAAACCGTTTTTCCATATACGCGATTATTATAGTAATCTATCTAATGGGCAGTTTCACATTACGATAACGCGATAGTTGCGTGCGAATACAATTGTCATTCGCTTAATTAGTTTTTCACCTCTGTTTCCACCACGTTCTCGCAATTTCATTAATTAGTCTTACTCGTTTATTAATTTATAATGTTTATTAATTTCACCTTAATGAAGAGTGCCATGGGAAATATCAAAATTGTCGAACAAATATTTTCGAGGAAACAAAAGCATTGCCGATGAAAAAGCTCCTCACGTATTTAATTTGTCCAATTTACAGTGCACACGCAAAGCGAGCAGGTACCCGTGATGTTCGGCAAGCGCAAATTAAATCCTTTTCATGCAAATACTCAATTAACCGATACGCTAGTGTCCGTGCTGTAACATGCGTGTACATATGTCGTGTGAGCGCAAAAGTGTAGGTATAAAAGCGTACTGGAGCTGTACAAGACGTGCAAAAGAGACGCGCCTCGTAAAAGTATAGATACCATTTTCAGACCCTCACGTAAGACCTCGCTTTTCGTTACGTTAATGTCGTATAAAGCCACTCTCATGTATATTCTAGTTCTATGATAGATATAATTCCCATGAATATGTATATCTTTATAATACACATTGCGAGTAATTTCAAGCAAATATTATAAGCTATAAAATACTCTCAAAAAATAAATGTACGTAAATATAAAACGAAATGTTAATCCATAGTATTAAGTACAATTATTTAAAAGAAATTCTAATCGAGAAGTACTTTGGTAAAATATATTTCTTGATTTTTCCTCGATCGATATAGTAAAAAGAGGAGAAATATGCTCGGGATGTCCACCGCGGATCTTGATCTGAGTATTTTCGCTATCCACGTCCTTGGCCCGTAATTATTTCTTTGGCAAATATTCTCCCTATCGGCTGACTCGGCCGCTTGTGTTTCGCTTTTATTAAATCCCATGCCCTGTCCGTGATTCCTCCCCGTCTCCCTCACGCGTCTTTCATTTCTGGCACGAGGTTTTAATAAAAGGCGATATTAAAGGCATTAAGTGCGCAGTCATCCTCTGAGCAGAAGCCAGAGCAAGCCGGAGCTATACACGGTTCGCAAAAAGGCCCGCGCGAATTTCTTTCGTTTCCACTTGAACCCCTTGAACTCACAGCTACGATTATTGCGATCGTGACTCTTTCGCAAGGAGAATGAGAGAAAAAAATCGCTAATCCGCATGGATTTTTCAGTGTGACGCCCACACATTTATTATATAAGGTATAAAATATATATTATGAAAGAGGTAAACTAAGAAAACAGGTTTTTAACAAGCTCTAATAAAGGAATTATTCCTCACTGATTTTAATAAGCTTTGGATATGTAGAACGTAAAAAAATATTAGACTTATTTTTTTATCTACTTATGTCAAGGTTTAAGGAAGTTGACATAACTCCTGTGGATGGGAATGAATTTAATATTTTCGAAAAATCTGAATACGTTATTAAGAATATAACATAAAACTTTCGTGCAACACATTTTTTTTTCATATATTTCATAGTTTCAAATATATTCGCTGAAAATGTGAAAAAGTACATTATTTTCAAGGGGTTATTTCGATCCTTAAAACCTTGAGAGACAAGCAAATAAAAAAAATGTAATACTTTTTGCGCTCTATACAACATGTTCAATGTCTGTCGTCAAATCAACGAGGAACAATTTCCCCCCCCCCTTATACAAAAATTTATTTTATCTCCTTATAATAATTATTAAAGAATATGAGAAAATTAAGAAATAATGTAGAGAGAAAACTGATGTTTATATCGCTGTTTTCGGATAGAAAAATAAATATTTTTGCTTGTGATTCTCACATCCGTTTGTGTCGACGGCAAAACCCCAAAAAAAAAATCGTCCACTTGAAAAGTAAGCATTGCATATAAATAGGTTTTGAGCGCCTTCGTTCGTAATACGTGCAGAGGCCATCTTGCAAATCTCTTCGAAAATAATGTAAGCATGCCGTCGTCGCGAGAACCAGCGTGCAAGCGGGGCTCATGAATTTTTCAACCGCGCATTAACGATGCTCTGTGGCCTGCGCGAAAGTCATGCCCTTGCGACGTCTTTGATGCGCCTAAAACAAAGAGGCGGCCACGCTGAACGGGGACATCAGGAAGGTAAAAGGGGTGTCCGCCCCTTTTTCCGTATCACTACCCTGCGGATAAGAAACGACCGCAGACCCGGGGGCGAATGGCTCGCCCGGAGAAAAACTCCACCGCCTCACCTTCTTCTTTGACCCCGTCTACCATCATTTCTGGAAGTACCGCCACGAGGGAAACTTTCCAACGATAAAACGAGGCCTCTTTTTACACGCCCGTGCCTCCTCCTGCCGCTCTCTCGACTCGACTCGCGTATCCTAAAGTCTATAAATCCCTCGGCATCTTACTGTGCTTCGAGTGCGCATCATTAATAATGACGTTGAGCCGCTCACCGTCGAAGACGAAGGTCTTGCCGGTGCAGACGGCTAGACATTGTGCAGAAGCGACACCGTAGAGTCAGAACAGGTCGGGTGATACGATCGGGATTTGAACCTAGTCGATGCGAGCATGCAGTCAAGAAGAACGGAGACGGACAGGTACAGACGGATGACGATAACGAGCGCAACGCGAGAACGGCGATAGACGATCGAGGGAAAAGTTTGAGTCTCGGTTGAATTATTTCAACTCACAGTTTTATCTTTTTATACGTAATACAACACGCTTCACAAATTACAATTAATGTCATCAATTAATGATGTCAGAATTAATTCCTGTAGTTATTTCCGCGATCACATAATGCGAATTACAATTGCCAATAATAATTACGTAATTGCAGATTAATAGTTTCGTAATTACACTAGTTACCATAAATGTTACTTTATAATAAGCGACAATTTAGTTATTATAGCTATTTGTTGTAAGAGTTTTTCCTCTTAAATCACGTTTAATTTTCTTTGATCATCGACAACGGTGTCAAAAAAAAAAAAAAAAAAAAAA